>NC_069503.1:499309217-499424217 GCF_027579735.1 Bombina bombina | reverse complement strand
CTATTTTGCAATGCGCACATATGTTATGACCATGCTTCAAGGCTTGAGAAAAGCATAGCATGTCTGACCCAAAATTCTGTGTGAAACCTGCAGGAGATCTATGGAAAAAACACAAGGACGCTGTGTTTAATCTCCCTCCTACTGACTTTTTTTTGCCTAAACCTGCTGCTTTTAAATTCTGCTTTTTTTCCGTTCATGTATTGTATCCTTTCCTAGCTTATCTATTTTTTTCCAAAACATTAGGCATAATAGTCTTCCTAGCTGCTACAATTCTTTGTAATGATATGCTTATAGGAATATCTTAAAAACATTAGCTTATATTTGAAGGATTATGGAACAAATGATCAAGCAAAAACCTAGCAATGCTAATGAAAATATCTACCAGAATTGTCTTATATCAAAACACTGAGTACATTACTTAAATGATTATGTGAATTCAATTTACCCTCATTTATTATAGAGGATGATATTGAATTTTTACAAAGCAAATTATAAATGAAGTGTGTGATTTATTTTTTATATAGAAGAATGCAAAATATAGGTGTATTTGTCTATTATTTTAAATGGTAAAGTTAAAAGCCAATCAAAAGCCATAAACCCCATGGCAGAGTGCACTATCTTCTACTCAAGTTAGTGCAATGCCTGTATTTACCATTCCAAAGAAATTAAGGTTTTGAATTTACAATTTAATCTCGGAGGCTTTTGGAATACAGTATGGGTTCTGACGTGTAGGACGATCAATGGATAAGACTTGCAAAGACTTTTAAAATATATTTGAGTGGGTATAATCTGTAGAGATGCAGGCCCCATTAGGAACGAATTACAGTAATGTATTGCTTGAAAGAAAAAAAAATACAAATATAACTTTACAACAAAGGAATTGGCATACTGAAAAAACACCATATTTTTAGTTTTTTGGAATCATATTTTAATCCAAAAACAAAAATATACACATAAAATGAAAGCTGAATTGGTGCTAAAAAAACAGCATATAGTTTTCCGGGTACATGTAAATCTGCCCTTTAGAATAAAGTCCAAATGGATCCATTGCGCAATTATAAAAATCTTTCTAGCCTTAAACCTTGCCACTGAATGGGTTAAACTACAGAATGCAGACTATTAATATACTGTATTTTACACTTGTCCTTATGAAAAACAGAAGATCAATGAGCTTACCTACAAGAGTACAGAATCTCGTGGGAAGGAGCAGAGGTGACGGAGAACCACTGTCACCACTGATAGCAACTTTTTTATATAAGCACATACAAGTCAAATTACACGTTTTTTGTGCATAATTTACATTTCATTTGTATATATAAAAAAAAATGTTTTACTTTAATAAGCACAATGTACATTTTGAAACAGATTTGCTAGCAACATTTGGCAACATGAAACTACTAGATTTACAGGCATAATATTCTTAGATAATTCCTATACCAATTGTAAGAAAACATCATACATTCCCATGGAACACCCTGCTCAGTCCACTCGCCAATGCAGCAAAACTCATTTTACCCTAGAAATATGAGACACTTCAAATTTTGACACATTAATTACGATTTCAACTTTGTTTTTGAAAATTACTATGTGTACCATAAATACATGTGAAATATTTACAGTAAATACTTAGGGGCCTATTTATCAAAGTGTCAACCGAAAATACGCCGGAATTCCACATCGTGATTGTTGCGAGATTGATCCCACCTAGTTATCAAAGCCTCAAGATCGGCAAATGTTGAAATTTTTGATGTAACATATGATCCCTCAAACTCAATCCGACGCAAATAGATGCTTATCTCATTACAGATGTTCTGAATACACATTCGGCTCTATTTGACACTTTTTCCAATTTATCAAACTTCTAACAGGTACGCTCGCGGCTATTCAGACACATCGTACCTGGTTTTCAATCCGCCACCCTTGAGGCCGCGGATGCCATAGAAGTCAATGGGAGTAGGAAAGCACCGAAAGCTTATGTTCGACACTGCAAGACAATGAAGCAGACCCCATTGATTTCTATGGTAGAAAAAAGTTACGTTTTCACCTAACACCCTAACATAAACCCCAAGTCTAAACACCCCTGATCTGCTTCACCCGACATCGCCGTCACCTACTTAATGTTATTAACCCCTATTCCGCTGCACCCCGACACCGCCGCCACTAAATAAACTTATTAACCCCTAAACCCAGGGTCGGCTCTAAGGTGGGGCATTAGGGGGCAATGCCCCCCCCCCCCAAAATGGAATGCTGTGCCATCCAGGGCAAAAGAAGTGATTTAAAAATTTTTTTTTTTTTTTTTTACATTTTACTCTCCTCTATTTACAACCAGATAACAAATAAAGTTGCATCTCCCTGCTGGTGCTCTCACAGTTAACCTAGGGCTTGCAATGCCCCTCCTCCTGCTAACCCACTTACTACAGAGCTGAAGTGAGATGATGACATCATCAGAAAGTGCTGGGAGAAGCTAACAGTCAGTGAGAGGGAAGGCAGAAGTAAGTTTGTGAAAACACAGCCGTATAACCAATGTGTGTGTGAGAGTATTATCCCTTCCCTATTGTGCTTTATATCCTGACAGCCACAGAAAAAGAGGCAAATTGGGAATTCCTTGGTTTCCCCACTGCAGGTCACACAAAACAAGTGTGCATTGTGCCTGCTTTATCTGCAGTGATCAGTGTAAAATGTGTGTCAGATTATAGGTGCTCAAATACACACACTTCAAATGTAGCTGTGGGACAATGAGTGAAATAGCCTTATGTTCATTATTTACATGTTTCAAAACATCCCCTATTTGTCCCCAAGGTTGTTTTTTATATATATATATATATATATATATATATATATATATATATATACACATACACACACATACACACAATACACACACTGTGTATATATATATATTGTTTGTATGTATATATATATATATATATATATATAGGGAGTGCAGAATTATTAGGCAAATGAGTATTTTGACCACATCATCCTCTTTATGCATGTTGTCTTACTCCAAGCTGTATAGGCTTGAAAGCCTACTACCAATTAAGCATATTAGGTGATGTGCATCTCTGTAATGAGAAGGGGTGTGGTCTAATGACATCAACACCCTATATCAGGTGTGCATAATTATTAGGCAACTTCCTTTCCTTTGGCAAAATGGGTCAAAAGAAGGACTTGACAGGCTCAGAAAAGTCAAAAATAGTGAGATATCTTGCAGAGGGATGCAGCAATCTTAAAATTGCAAAGCTTCTGAAGCGTGATTATCGAACAATCAAGCGTTTCATTCAAAATAGTCAACAGGGTCGCAAGAAGCGTGTGGAAAAACCAAGGCGCAAAATAACTGCCCATGAACTGAGAAAAGTCAAGCGTGCAGCTGCCAAGATGCCACTTGCCACCAGTTTGGCCATATTTCAGAGCTGCAACATCACTGGAGTGCCCAAAAGCACAAGGTGTGCAATACTCAGAGACATGGCCAAGGTAAGAAAGGCTGAAAGACGACCACCACTGAACAAGACACACCAGCTGAAACGTCAAGACTGGGCCAAGAAATATCTCAAGACTGATTATTCTAAGGTTTTATGGACTGATGAAATGAGAGTGAGTCTTGATGGGCCAGATGGATGGGCCCGTGGCTGGATTGGTAAAGGGCAGAGAGCTCCAGTCCGACTCAGACGCCAGCAAGGTGGAGGTGGAGTACTGGTTTGGGCTGGTATCATCAAACATGAGCTTGTGGGGCCTTTTCGGGTTGAGGATGGAGTCAAGCTCAACTCCCAGTCCTACTGCCAGTTTCTGGAAGACACCTTCTTCAAGCAGTGGTACAGGAAGAAGTCTGCATCCTTCAAGAAAAACATGATTTTCATGCAGGACAATGCTCCATCACACGCGTCCAAGTACTCCACAGCGTGGCTGGCAAGACAGGGTATAAAAGAAGAAAATCTAATGACATGGCCTCCTTGTTCACCTGATCTGAACCACATTGAGAACCTGTGGTCCATCATCAAATGTGAGATTTACAAGGAGGGAAAACAGTACACCTCTCTGAACAGTGTCTGGGAGGCTGTGGTTGCTGCTGCACGCAATGTTGATGGTGAACAGATCAAAACACTGACAGAATCCATGGATGGCAGGCTTTTGAGTGTCCTTGCAAAGAAAGGTGGCTATATTGGTCACTGATTTGTTTTTGTTTTGTTTTTGAATGTCAGAAATGTATATTTGTTGAGATGTTATATTGGTTTCACTGGTAAAAATAAATAATTGAAATGGGTATATATTTGTTTTTTGTTAAGTTGCCTAATAATTATGCACAGTAATAGTCACCTGCACACACAGATATCCCCCTAAAATAGCTATAACTAAAAACAAACTAAAAACTACTTCCAAAACTATTCAGCTTTGATATTAATGAGTTTTTTTGGGTTCATTGAGAACATGGTTGTTGTTCAATAATAAAATTAATCCTCAAAAATACAACTTGCCTAATAATTCTGCACTCCCTGTATATATATATGTGTTTGTATATACATATATACTGTGTGTATGTGTATATATATATATATATATATATATATATGTGTGTATATACATACTGTATATACTGTGTGTGTGCTGGTAAATATCATTAATAATATCTGTACAAGTAATGTACTGCTTGGCACTCAAACTTATTGTCACGTAAAAGCTTATTTGATCATTAGTAGGGTCATTGGTAGAGCTACACATGCAAACAGTGTCCACTGGCTGTGTCATATGTGGGAGACATTCCTGAGTTATGACAAATGTAACCCCTGCACTGCCATAAATCTGGTAAATGTAACTGCTGCGGCACTGCCAGACATCTTATAAATGTAACCCCTATACTCCTTGAGATATGACACATGTAACCGCTGCACTTCCAGAAATATAAACAAATCAAACTCCTGCACAGCCAGAGATCTGATAAATGTAACCCCTGGACTGCCACAGTAGGTCTGTTCTTATTTTGACTCTCATACTTGCTTTTTAAATGCGTGCCCCCTCGTGAAAAAAAAATGCCCCCCCCATTTCATTCGTTCTGGAGCCGACCCTGCCTAAACCTCTGGCCTTCCACATCACCACCACTAACTAAACCTATTAACCCCTAAACCATCAGCTCCCCACATCGCAAAAAACTAAATTAAGCTACTTACCCCTAAACCTAACAACCCCTTAACTTTAAATTAAAATTACAACATCCCTATCTTCAAATAAATTAAAACTTACCTGTAGAATTAAAATAAACTAATTTTAAACTATTCATTAACTTACCCTAACTATTATAATACAATTAAATTAAACTATCAATTAAATTAACTAAATTGCATATTAAAAAAACCTAACCCTACTAAAATTATTTAAATATACAATTAAACATTATTACAAAGTCCTAAATTACTAAAACAAACAAACACTAAGTTACAACCCCCACTAAATTACGCAAACCAATTACAAATAACCTAACAAATATAACAAAAAAGCCCCCCAAAATAAAAAAAACCCTAGCCTACAGAAAACTTTTACTGTAAACTTTTGTGGGGAATTGCCCCAAAGATAACAGCTCTTTTACCCAGTGTTAATTTCGTCGACTAAAACTAGACTAAAATGAGCATAAAGCTATAGAAATTCTGATGACTAAAATACGACTTAAACTAAAATGGCATTTTAGTCAAATGACTATGACTAAAACTAAATCGAAATGACATTTTAGTCAAAAGACTATGACTAAAACTAAATCAAAATTTGCTTTCAAAAGTAACACTTCATGCAAGGTGTTATAATCAATCCATATCTAATTACTGCTCTTTTGTAAAAAAAAAAAAAAAAAAAAAGCAAGGCTATCTTCTTGGTTATTTACAAAACTTGGTTTCTTTCATGTAATTGGCAAGAGTCCATGAGCTAGTGACATATGGGATATACAATCCTACCAGGAGGGGCAAAGTTTCTCAAACCTCAAAATGCCTATAAATACACTCCTCACCACACCCACAATTCAGTTTTACAAACTTTGCCTCCTGTGGAGGTGGTGAAGTAAGTTTGTGCTTGATTTTTATGATTTTTTCTAAGATAAGCACTTCTAAGCATTCTGAAGCCCAATTCTTCTCAGAGTACAGTGTTTGTCAGAGGGATGTGAAGAGTGTATTGCCTATTGATTTTTTGGTTTCCCTCATGGGAAATCTTTTCAAGGGTTCTCTGTTATCGGTCGTAGGGATTCATCTCCTACCTAACTTTTCAGATCAACAATATACTCTTATATACCATTACCTCTGCTGATAGTTTTTAGTACTGGTTTGGCTATTTGCTATATGTGGATGGGTGTCTTTTGTTAAGTATGTATCATTATTTAAGACACTCCCAGCTATGGTTTGGTGCTTTATGTATTAATATAAAGTTTTATATATATGTATTTTACTTATATTTGCCATGAGTCAGGTCTATGTGTATTTCCCTTTGCAGTCTAAACAATTTCAGTATAAGAATCATGTTCGTGAATTTTATTTAAACCTTAACTCCAGGAGTATATAATGAGTTTGGAAGTTCTAGAGCAGTGTTAAATTTCGAATCTGTGAACAATCCATTGATTCTTTCTATAGAAATAAGCATAACCCACGAGTATGGGTTAAGTGATGCTTTGCCTGTGCTGCTGCTGCAGAAACTTTTTGTTGTGTTGAGTTACTTGATACTTGTTTTACTTATTAACAGAGAACTGTAAAAGTTTTTATATTGGTAATATGTGCAATGGTGTTACAGCCAATACAGTTTTTTTTGTTATATTTTTAAGTTGCACTTCTGTTTGTTTATGAAACTTGGTTTTATTTAATTTTAAGTTAAATAAAGACGTTATATATCACAACGGCTAAATCTGTGTCTGTATTGCATGTTTAAACCTTAATACCATAAATAATAGCAGGTGTTATGTTTATTCCTGGAGTATATAATCAGTTTTGAAATGATAGAGAAATGCTTAAATAATGCATTACACAGGAGATTTAGTTGACTAAAACTAGACTAAAATTAAAACTATTCAGATGACTAAAAAACGACTAAAACTAAAATGGCATTTTAGTCAAAAGACTAAAACTAAGACTAAATCGAAATTTGCCGTAAACATTAACACTGCTTTTACCTGGCAAAAAAAATACAAACACCCCCCAACATTTGTATGGGCATTGCCCCAAAGGGCATTTAGCTCTTTTACTGCCCAGATCCTAATCTAAAAATAAAACCCACCCAAAAAAACCCTTAAAAAACGTAACACTAACCCCCGACGATCCACTTACAGTTCTTGAAGTCCCGCTTGAATGATCCATCCAGCTAGCGAAGTCCTAATCCAGGCAGAAAGAAGTCTTCATCCATGCGGCAAGAAGTTTTCATCCAGCCGGCCACTTCTATCTTCATCCAGCTGGCGCGGAGTGGGTCCACCCTGAAGACATCTGGCGCGGAGCATCCTCTTCATACGGTCTCCACTGTACACTGATTCTTCAATGCAAGTGACGCAATCCAAGATGGCGTCCCTTGCATTCCTATTGGCTGAAAGATTTCAATCAGCCAATAGGAATTAGAGCTGCTGAAATCGTATTGGTTGTTCCAATCAGCCAATAGGATTGAGCTCTCACACTATTGGCTGTTCCAATCAGCCAATAGAATGAGAGCTCAATCCTATTGGCTGATTGAAATCTTTCAACCAATAGGAATGCTAGGGGACGCCATCTTAGATTGCATTGAAGAATCAGTGTACGGCGGAGACCATATAAAGAGGATGCTCCACGCCGGATGTCTTCAGGATGGACCCGCTCCGTGACGGCTGGATGAAGATAGAAGAGACCACCTGGATGAAGACTTTTTGCCGCATGGATGAAGACTTCTTGCTGCCTGGATGAGGACTTCACTGGATGGATCCTTCAAGCGGGACTTCAAGAACTGTAAGTGGATTGTCGGGTGTTAGTGGTAGGTTTTTTTAAGGGTTTTTTGGGTGGATTTTATTTTTAGAATAGGGTCCTGGCCATAATAGAGCTAGATGCCCTTTTAAGGGCAATGCCCATACAAATGCCCTTTTCAGGGCAATGGGTAGCTTAGGTAATTTTAGATAGATTTTTTTATTTGGGCGGTTGGTTGGGTGGTGGGTTTTACTGTTGGGGGGGGTGTTTGTATTTTTTTGCCAGGTAAAATGATGCCCCACAAAAGGCCCTTTAAAGGACCATTGTTAGTTTATTGTAGGCTTGTTTTTTTTTATTTTGGGGGGCTTTTTTATTTTGATAGCGCTATTAGATTAGGTGTAAAAAAAATATTTTTGATAATTTGGTTTGTTATTTTTTGTAATTTAGTGTTTGTTTTTTTTGTAACTTAGGTTTTTCTTATTTGTAATTTAGGACTTTGTAATAATGTTTAATTGTATATTTAAATAATTTTAGTAGGGTTAGGTTTTTTTTTAATATGTAATTTAGTTTATTTGATAGGTAGTTTAATTTAATTGTAGTATAATAGTTAGGGTAGGTTAATTAATAGTTTAAAATTAGTTTATTTTAATGCTACAGGTAAGTTTTCATTTATTTGAAGATAGGGGTGTTGTAATTTTAATTTAAAGTTAAGGGGTTGTTAGGTTTAGGGGTTAATAGCTTAATTTAGTTTTTTGCGATGTGGGGGGCTGACTGTTTAGAGGTTAATAGGTTTAGTTAGTGGTGGTGATGTGGGAGGCCAGATGTTTAGGGGTTAATACGTTTATTTAGTGGTGGCGGTGTCGGGGAGCGGTGGGATAGGAGTTAATAACTTTATTTAGGTTGCAGCAGTATCGGGGAGCGGCAGGATAGGGGTTATTAATTTTATTTTGGTTGTGGCTTTGTCGAGGAGTGGTGGGATAGGGGTTAAACATTTTAGTATAGTGGCAGCGTTTAGTGAAATGATATAAATAAAGTTGTGAAAAAGCCGAATAGAAGGAAGATCGATTACTGCTAGTTAAAAACAGTGCGAACTTGGTGCGCATGTTTTTGACGGCTTTTTTTATAAATAAGGAGAGCGTATTGAGATCAGGGGCCGCGATATTTGGCGATGTTAGGCAAGCGTATTGATGCCGGAGAATGCAACATAATTGACGCTTTGATAAATATCCCCCATAGTTAAAATCTTTATTAAATATAAATATTGCATGAATATGTTTTATCATGTTTTTATCTGCTTAATGGCAAAGGGATATAATGCACATATATATATATATATATATATATATATATATATATATATATATATGTATGTATATGCACATTTATATTAATGTTTTTAAATACACATATACACATATCAATACATTAATATATATGTCAACATATATAAACATATAGATATATACATTTAAATACATCTTTAGCAATGAATATGTACTGTATATGTATGTTTATGCTCTACATGCCAACAGAATGGGAGTGCGTCACTGAAGCCACTCGGCGAAGTTAAACTAAATGTTTAACAAGAATCAACTGCAAACGTGCTGAGGGATTCACGGAGGAAGCAACACAAAGTTGGGCAGCAACTAAAAATCTGTGTGGAACAAGTCTTACCTCATAGGATTAAGGTATCCTTTCAAATTACTTGCAAACATGCTGGGGGATCCACAGAGAAAGTGATGACATGAGGTGGGGCATCAACTGAAAGTCAGTGTGGAACAAGCCTCCTCTCACTCATGCAGTAACCTTACCTCATAGGATTGAGGTTATTTCTCGTGAGTACATTCATGAACTGTTGCCATCATTGGATTGCCTCATATCATTAGAATGTGTCTTTTTCTCATAGATTTGGCATTTGGTATTCACTTATGTTTTTGATGTAGTAGCAATCTATATATATATATATTTGTGGTAAATACTTTTTACAGTTAGCTCTGGATGTATACATATTTTCTGTATATATATATATATATATATATATATATATATATATATATATATATATATATATATGTATAGTGTACAGTATATGTGTGTGTGTGAATATATATAGGTATAGGTACTATATACAGATAAATATATAGGAATATCTATTTAAAATACATAGAACATTTCCCCTATGTAAAGAACATTGGAATGTAAAACATTTAAGTACATACACAATAAAACACATTATTAAATATGAAGGGTTATATTATGAGTGAAGTGCAAATGTTTGCCCCCCAGCAATAAGGGGTTTATGGCGAGAGTTTTTGCTTGTAGGGCTTACTGCTGTTATTACGAGTTGACAGTAAACACGATCGCTTGAGCGCAATTGCAATTTACTATAGAATGTTTACTGTGACTTCAGAACTCTGGTTAGTTGTTTTAACAAAACTAAAAAGTTGCACAAAACACATAAAAAAATACATTACAAAGTACAGTTAAACTCATAATAACAGTAATAAAAATTATAAAAAAGTACAAATATTGCACGCAAAAGTTATAAAGGCTCAAAGATATTAGGTCAGGTGTTAAAAAAAAGGCAGCCAAAGAGCGATAATATATACAGTACATGTCTAAAGATGTATATGTACAGTATGTATGAATATTATATATATATATATATATATATATATATATATATATATATATATATAAATATATATATATATATACTATATATATATTATATATATATATATAATTTATATGTATTTATATGTGTATATATGTATTTACATACTTATATACACATATAAACACATAAATACATATGTACTCCTACATAGACATAAATAGATGTACATTGGAGCCCTTTGCAGTTAAGTAGATGAGAACATGTAAAAGCCTATTATGCAATATTCATATTTATTAAAGTGTTTAACTATGCATTTACTGTAAATATTTCACATTCCAATGTTCCTCACATAGCAAAATATATTATATATATTTATTAATAGATATTCCTATACATACAGTATATATATATATAACTATAAATAATCAACTATATATAGGTAATGATATATATTTGTGCAAAACCATCAGATTTATGTATACATATGTATTTATGAATACATAGAACACATTCTGCTACGTGAAAAACATTGGAATGTGAAATATTAATATTTCCATGTCAGGTTGGTGCACTTGAGAATTCATTTTTAATAAAGTGTTATTCTGTGTATTTACTGATGAGCCAGAGCCACTTTCCTGGGTTTCCTAGGCATCCATTAGCATGCAGGGCCACTGTCACGATTCACCACTGTCAACCATGCTGCTGCATCTCTCAGATCTGTTTTCCTGCTTGATGTCTCATATTGCAAAATGATGCAGTCTCTCTGTGCCGGCCCACTCTGATGATGTCAGGTGGATCTTTAAATTCCCTGCATCATAGGTAGTCACTGCCCGTTTGTTGGATTCATCTGTATCCTGGGTACGTTCTATTCTATGTTATCTTGTGCCTGCCTGAACTGTAACTTGACCTCTGCTTTGCATAACAACTCTTTTGGATTAACCTGTGCCTACCCGAACTGTAACTTGATCTCTGCTTTGCCTGAAAACTATTTTGTATTAACCTATGCCTGCTTGAACTGTAATTTGACCTCTACTTTACCTGACAATTCTTTTGGATTAAACTGTGCCTGCCTGAATTGTAACTTGACCTCTGCTTTGCCTGACAACTCTTTTGGATTAACCTATTCCTGCCTGAACTGTAATTTGACCTCTGCTTTGTTTATACAACACTTTTAGATTTATATATTCCTGTGTGAATATATTACTGATCTCTGCTTACATGATCATTCTCCTGGACACTCCTTTACCTACCTTTAAGCCAACCTGTATTCAGCTCTGCATCCAATATGCAGCTACTTTTTATGAGTAATTTATTCTGTTTATTCTGAACTACTTTACATAATACTTTCAGAGTGGGTCAGGTCCTGGGTTTCTCTCAGTGTGCTAGTTTGTGTATTACATTCACTCTAGCTATTGGGTATAATTCTGGACTGATCTCAAACGGCTGACACCCACTTTCTTGGGGTGACAGAGAGCCTATTGATTAGCAGGGTCAGTTTTCCTGGGGTGCCCGGGCACCTATTGGCAAGCAGAGGCCCCTTTCCTGGGGTTCTTAGGCACATATTACTTAACATGGCTGCTCTCCTTGATGGTTTCTAGGCAGCTATTAGCACGCAGGTGTCACTTTGCTATGTTGTCTAGGAATCTATTGGCAAGCAGGGGCCTCTTTCCCTGGGTGAGCATCAGCCACTTTACTGTAGTACCTGGTTGTCAATTAGCAAGCAGGGCCAGTATTACTCTATATTAGCGAGTAGGGTTAACTTTTTAGGAGTACCTGGACATGTATTGGCAGAGCAGTGGTCACTTCTTTGGGGTGCCTCTGCGTGTATAGGAGAGCAGGGGACATTTTCCTTGAGGGTTCCTATACAGCTGTTATAATACAGGGGCCACCTTCCCAGTCTGCCTAAGCACCTTTTTCCTGGAGTACCTTGGTGCATATATGCAAGTAAGGGCCTATTGGAGAGAAGGGGCCATTTTCCTTGGGTGCCTTGACGCATATTGGTGAGCAGAAGTCCCTTTGCTTGAGAGTTCCTAGGCAGCTAGCTATTGATGAGCAGGGGACACTTTTCCAGGTTGCCTGGGCCCTATTTCCTAGGCAAATGTCTTCTAAAGCTGAAAATTCTTAAAGAAATGTGTAAAACTATTTGCTTGAATATTAGTTAATCAAAAGGCTTTTGCCTAGGCAATCTGTCTTTAAAGCTAAAATAACTATTTGCCTAGGCAAATGCTGTTTGACTGAAATTACTATTTGCTATCATCATTACAGATAATATACAATAAGCTTAATCATAAAATTTCCATGAGATATTATATCCAAAGAAAATCAAAAAAGAAAAAAAAAATGGAGGGCCACTCAGTGTTAATCTTCCGGAACTCAAGGAAGCAAATAAACCATATTTTCCCCACATAAAGTACCTTAAGTTATTCTAGTAGATAGGTTCTGCCTCGCCACCCACTGAATCTACCAATCCCAAATTGCTATGCTAAGTCTTTATCAAGATTATTTAAGAAATGTACCACAAATTCTGACAACTCTTTGGATTAACCTATGCCTGTCTGAACTGTAATTTGTCCTCTGTTTGCCTGACAATTATTTTGGATTAACCTGTGCCTGCCGTGCCTGTGGTAGTTTTTTTACTTTATTAATAGTAACTTCAAAATGGAATATGGAGGACTTCCAGAACATAGCAATACAGGTATGCAATGCTGTACAAATTAATCTGATTAATATAGTGAAATAGTTATTAATCCCTTTAACAGGGAAATGTAGAAGTGCTTGCTGGAGGTTAAGCGGATCTCATATCCAATAATTTCCCTAATTAAGTTGGACACTTTTTCCCAAACCTGACCTACACAAATTTAGGTAAGTTCCCCTAAAACAAGTCAATGGGACATTCTTACAAATATGATGAATCCTTTCTGGTCTCAGGTACCACTGGTAAACCACCTTCATATAATTTTCTTTAAGATTAGCACTATATGAAAAAGTTCCACCTCTTTGTAAATTAGAAATCCATTTGGTCTTTTTTTTTTTTTTTAATAATTTTTTATTGAGATTTTTAGAATGAACAATAAACAACATTCATCCAAAATTAATATCAACAAGTGAATGGAAATATTACATATAGGCTGATTTAGAAAATTAACCACTTAGACTATTTCTTTGTAAATCAGCATAAACTAAAATTATACATGCGTACAGTGTTTGTAGTAAGGTACATAACATAAGAAGTAGTTAACTAGTCAAGATATCTCTTAAATTAGTAGCCTATACAATAATTGCTTAATGCATATGCAAGAATAAATTGTTTTCTTTACACTCAAACATATCCATCTACATTTTTCACCTTATAGGGGTGTAAAGGGACAAATTATTATGAAATCTCATTTTATGTAGGTATGTAAAACCTCCCAGCCTAAATAGGGTTACTCTTGTACCCAGACAAGGAAATATGTCACAAGGGAGGGTCTCATATGATATAAACGGTCACTTTTGGACCACTGATAAAATAAGTATACTTACATCTGAAGCGTAATATTAAGGAGATAGGAGATAAAGGGCATAGTGACAAATAATGCTAATGATAAAGTAGCTGAAAAGAATTGTAATTCTTACAGTATGTACAGGTATAATTAAGTGAAAACCACAATATTCAACTAATACCCAATGCATAAGAAAACATATGATAACATCTAGTAAGAGCTGATAAGTATGATAATAAATTGGTGGTGGAGGGAATTATCGTTGCTATTTGAAATAAACTTAGTTGAACATAGTAGGTGTTATGTAAGAGGGAATTCTTAAAGCGTATTATTGTGTCCTAATGGGATTGGGATACAAATTTCCAAAGAAATGCATGTTTATTTAGGTGGGGATATTGCAAACCAGTCTACTGTATATCACGGTTATACAATCAAGCACTGAACAGAACAAATATTTATCAAAGAGTGTTCAATACCAATTTATACCGACTAAAGACTGTTAGGCAGGGATTCAATAATACTAATGATGTGTCACTTCGGCCGCAAATAGCGTACCACCAGCAGGGGAGAAATGTGGGTATAAACTATTGTGGCTCAAATCTTATCCTTTGAGCATTAACCAAAGATTCCTTAGATTGTAAGCTTGAGAGCCTTTTTACCTGCAGGACACTTTGTATTTAAAGTGAACTACTACTGATTGTGCTCAAGGGCAGTGCATTCATCTCCTTTTGTATAACTCAATTATTGCACCTACAACTGTAATGTACCCCAATACTGTACTTGTTTGCTTGTGTATGTAATGCATCCCTGTAATGTTTTACTATTACTTGTATAGCGCTGCGTAATCTGCTGGCGCTTTATAAATACCTGATAATAATAACCAATGTTATTGTGGGAATTAGCTTGATTAGCCATTTCATGAGGTAGGATGCACAGTCTGCACCTATGGGATTAGTTTAACCATTACATAAATAGAACTTGTGGTAGTTTGCATATTTTGTATTGCTTTATTAGTACTACCACCCCTAATCCAACTCTAAAACTTCTGATTGTGTCTAACATCTCTCAAAAACAAAGATAAGGCTCTGTGTATGTGAAAATAACAGAACAATTGTGATCCTTGAACATGTGGGAAAAATTGTAGTTGTATTATATCTGCACTAAAAAAAAAAGATATTTGCTGACTGTATTCTAGCTTAAGGAGCTTGCTGGCTATAAATGATAAGGTACAAATTTAAATGAGGGTCATTAACAGCCCACAGTGAGATTAGGTGAGTAACAAACAAATATATTATCTATATTCCCATAAGAGCCTGGAGACAATGCACAAATAAAAACAATAATACTACTTCACATATGAAAATTAAAATATAGAAAAAGACACTGAGTTTTGTGCGTAAAAGGTATACCTATTTTCAAGTGTCTCTAAGTCTCTTATTGATCTTGCCCAGCAAAGTCAAACAAAGTGGCTCTCAATGACCCAGATTTTTAGGGACTACCTTTTAGGGACTACCTTTAGGACTAAAGATTTACCTACAGTAAGGTATGGTAGACCCAGCTCTCTCCTTCTGGTTATCCCATACCCTGTCGCTCAAGTCGCAGCTCTCTATCTTGCATATGAAGCGCTGAGTGGGGAGAATATTCACTCCAGGATCTGGAAGTTCTGGCTTGATGGGATGTTAACTGACTCTGGTCCCTGAGGGTCGGCTTGGGCTTTCTACTAGGTTTGATCCGAGGGTCTGTAGGAACTGGGAGTTGGCATAGGTGGTAGTCATTATAGGAGACCAGAATCATAGACTTATGGATTGTGGGATGTTTTGTATCAGAGGAGAAAGCCCCGCTTTGTTTCTCTGCCATGAGATCCTCTGTCTCATTATCATCCCGTGTGGGATCACGTACCTCCGACATGCTCGTATTTGCCACTAGATGAGGAGAAGAATCCAACGAGCGGTTCCAGTCTTTCTGAGACTCAAGAGTTACCCATGAAGATATGGGGTCGGGTAAAGGTTTTTGAGTGTTTAAGTTCCCTTCCGTCAGCGCCATAGCCAAGGGGGTCACCCCCAACATGACCCTCCAGCCAAACACATAAATGGGTTACTATCATTAACTTCTAGGGCACAATCAATGGGAGTCTGGTGTGTCTCAAACTGATTCCCCAATGTAAGGATCATGACACTCAGATCTCTTTCTAGGGTATGGAAATGATCCTGTAGAAGCTGGCCCATCCTTGCCTCCCATCTTGCCAGAGCCTCCATTTGCGCTCAATGAGATGAATGGAGTTTTTAGAACAGAATAGTCCTTTGAGATATCATTATAGAATAAATGATTATTCCCACTTACCATTTGGTCTTTTATACTGGCCAAAGTAAGTAATTTTCCCATTTAACCATAAAGTTAAGCTTCTGAGGATAAATAGAAAACTTTAGTAAAGGGTATAATCCTGAAATAGCACCTTTAATTCTAGACTTTGCCATGCATAAAAGCTCAAGAGAAAGTGGGTGCTTCCTTTTTAGCTTTTATCCTCTCTTCACTCTAGCAATTAGTTGTAAATAATGAAACCAGTTTTTTTGGCAAGTAGGCTCAAACACCTGATATTGGGTATATGAAAGCAAATTATAACCTTCAGTACATCTGCAACCTATAAAGACATTTGTCTGCCCATATGTCAGTGACCTCTCAACATGGATCATCAGAGCAAGGGAGTATCTTTGGTGCCATTCCAGAAGAGAGAGAACTTTTTAGTTGCATAGTCCCATATTTTAATGCTGTGTGATATTGCTAAGGAAATTTTACATTTAGCACCCTTGGGGTCGATCCGATAAAAATCATCGCCCGCAAAAGTCAGCAACGCCAATATTTGCGCGGGTTTGGTATCCTATATACGGCGTAACCTAGAAGTTACGCGCGTATATTTCTGCCGTCGCCCGTAGTTTTTTGGGCCATAGGCAGGTATACCAAACCCGCACAATTTGGGATCCAATATACAGCGTAAGGACTTACGTGGCGAAAATGGAGAAATCTTACTCCATTTTCACCTCGCCACAAAAAGCAGCCGTAAGAAGCCTTACGCTGACTATTGGAGCCCCGTAACTCCCTAAACTGGCTGCTAAATAAACCTAACACCTAACGCATGCGCAATGTCTATCTCCCTGTCAACTGCGATCTGCTAAATAAAACCTAACACCTAACGCATGCGCAATGTCTATCTCCCTGTCAACCGCGATCCCCCGCCGCAATCCCTAATAAAGTATTTAACCCCTAAACCGCCGCCATCTACATAAACTAACCCCTACTGTGAGCCCCTAAAACCGCCACCATCTAAGTGATCTATCCCCTAATGTGAACCCCTAAAACCGCCACCATCTAACTGATCTATCCCCTAATGTGAACCCCTAAAACCGCCACCATCTAACTGATCTATCCCCTAATGTAAGCCCCTTACACCGCCGCCATCTATATTAAAATTATTAACCCCTAATTTAATCTACCTACCCCGCCGCCAGCTATATTATCTATATTAACCCTAAGTATATTATAGTTAATATAGTTATTACATTATATATATTAACTATATTAACCCTAATTATATTAGGGTTAATATAGTTAATATAGTTACTATAGTATTTATATTAACTATATTATCTCTATCTAACCCTAACACCCCTAACTAAATTCTTATTAAATAAATCTAATTCATATTATAAACTAAAATATTCCTATTTAAATCTAAATACTTACCTATAAAATAAACCCTAAGATAGCTACAATTTAATTAATAATTACATTGTAGCTATGTTAGGGTTTATATTTATTTTACAGGTAAATTGTTAATTATTTTAACTAGGTATAATAGCTATTAAATAGTTATTAACTATTTAATAGCTACCTAGTTAAAATAATTACCCAATTACCTGTAAAATAAATCCTAACCTAAGTTACAAATACACCTACACTATCAATAAATTAAATAAACTACAAATATCTATCTAAAAATACAATTAAATAAACTAAACTAAATTACAAAAAAAAGAAACACTAAATTACAACAAAAAAAAAGATTACAGCAATTTTAAGCTAATTACACCTATTCTAAGCCCCCTAATAAAATAATAAAGCCCCCCAAAATAAAAAAAAAATTCTACCCTATTCTAAATTATAAAATACCCAGCTCTATACCAACCCTTAAAAGGGCTTTTTGCGGGGTATTTACCCCAAGTTAACAGCTCTTTTGCCTGTAAAAAAAAAGAACACAACACCCCCCCCAACATTACAACCCACCACCCACATACCCCTATTCTAAACCCACCCAAACCCCCCTTAAAAAAACCTAACACTACCCCCCCTGGAGATCTCCCTACCTTGTCTTCACCCAACCGGGCCGAACTCCTCATCCGATCCGGGCGATGTCTTTATCCAAGCGGCAAAGAAGAAGTCTTCATCCCAGCGATGTCTTTATCCAAGCGGCAGCAAAGTCTTCTTCCATCCGGCGACATCTTCCATCAAGCGGCATCTTCAATCTTCTTTCTTCGCTCCTCCGACGCGGAGCATCCATCCCGGCCGACGACTGAACGATGAATGAGGTACCTTTAAATGACGTCATCCAAGATGGCGTCCGTCGAATTCCGATTGGCTGATAGGATTCTATCAGCCAATCGGAATTAAGGTAGGAAAAATCTGATTGGCTGATTGAATCAGCCAATCAGATTCAAGTTCAATCCGATTGGCTGAACCAATCAGCCAATCGGATTGAGCTCGCATTCTATTGGCTGTTCCGATCAGCCAATAGAATGCAAGCTCAATCTGATTGGCTGATTGGATCAGCCAATCGGATTGAACTTGATTCTGATTGGCTGATTCCATCAGCCAATCAGAATATTCCTACCTTAATTCCGATTGGCTGATAGAATCCTATCAGCCAATCGGAATTCGAGGGACGCCATCTTGGATGACGTCATTTAAAGGAACCGTCATTCGTCGTTCAGTCGTCGGCCAGGATGTCCGCGGTGGAGGTCTTCAGGATACTGCCGCTTCGCTCCGGATGGATGCCGCTTGGATGAAGACTTCAATCGGATGGAAGACCTCTTCTGCCCCGCTTGGATGAAGACTTTGACCGGATCATGGACCTCTTCAGCCCCCCGCTTGGGCTTGGATCAGGACATCGGAGGAGCTCTTCTGGACCGATCGGTGAACCTGGTATGGTGAAGACAAGGTAGGATGATCTTCAGGGGCTTAGTGTTAGGTTTATTTAAGAGGGGTTTGGGTTAGATTAGGGGTATGTGGGTGGTGGGTTGTAATGTTGGGGGGCTTGGGTATTGTATGTTTTTTTTTACAGGCAAAAGAGCTGTATTTCTTGGGGCATGCCCCGCAAAGGGCCCTGTTCAGGGCTGGTAAGGTAAAAGAGCTTTGAACTTTAGTAATTTAGAATAGGGTAGGGCATTTTTTTATTTTGGGGGGCTTTGTTATTTTATTAGGGGGCTTAGAGTAGGTGTAATTAGTTTAAAATTGTTGTAATATTTTTCTTATGTTTGTAAATATTTTTTTATTTTTTGTAACTTAGTTCTTTTTTATTTTTTGTACTTTAGCTAGTTTATTTAATTGTATTTATTTGTAGCAATTGTATTTAATTAATTTATTGATAGTGTAGTGTTAGGTTAATTGTAGGTAATTGTAGGTAGTTTATTTAATTAATTTATTGATAATCTAGTGTTAGGTTTATTTGTAACTTAGGTTAGGATTTCTTTTACAGGTAAATTTGTAATTATTTTAACTATTTTAGCTATTAAATAGTTCTTAACTATTTAATAGCTATTGTACCTGGTTAAAATAAATACAAAGTTACCTGTAAAATAAATATAAATCCTAAAATAGCTATAATATAATTATAATTTATATTGTAGCTATATTAGGGTTTATTTTACAGGTAAGTATTTAGCTTTAAATAGGAATAATTTATTTAATAAGAGTTAATTAATTTCGTTAGATTTAAATTATATTTAACTTAGGGGGTGTTAGTATTAGGGTTAGACTTAGCTTTAGGGGTTAATACATTTATTAGAATAGCGGCGAGATTCGGTCGGCAGATTAGGGGTTAATAATTGAAGTTAGGTGTCGGCTATGTTAGGGAGGGCAGATTAGGGGTTAATACTATTTATGATAGGGTTAGTGAGGCGGATTAGGGGTTAATAACTTTATTATAGTAGCGCTCAGGTCCGGTCGGCAGATTAGGGGTTAATAAGTGTAGGCAGGTGGAGGCGACGTTGAGGGGGGCAGATTAGGGGTTAATAAATATAATATAGGGGTCGGCGGTGTTAGGGGCAGCAGATTAGGGGTACATAAGTATAACGTAGGTGGCGGTCGGCAGATTAGGGGTTAAAATTTTTTTTCGAGTGTCGGCGATGTGGGGGGACCTCGGTTTAGGGGTACATAGGTAGTTTATGGGTGTTAGTGTACTTTAGAGTACAGTAGTTAAGAGCCTTATGAACCGGCGTTAGCCCAGAAAGCTCTTAACTACTGACTTTTTTCCTGCGGCTGGAGTTTTGTCGTTAGATGTCTAACGCTCACTTCAGAAACGACTCTAAATACCGGAGTTAGAAAAATCCCATTGAAAAGATAGGATACGCAATTTACGTAAGGGGATCTGCGGTATGGAAAAGTCGCGGCTGAAAAGTGAGCGTTAGACCCTATTTTGAGTGACTCCAAATACCGGCGGTAGCCTAAAACCAGCGTTAGGAGCCTCTAACGCTGGTTTTCACGGCTACCGCCAAACTCTAAATCTAGGCCTTAGGGTTTATTTTATAGGTAAGTATTTAGATTTAAATAGGAATATTTTAATTAATAATATTAATATTAGATTTATTTTAATAAGAGTTTAGTTAGGGATGTTAGAGTTAGATAGGGTTATTATACTTTATATATATATATATATAATATAATAACGATATTAACTATATTAACCCTAATATAATTAGGGTTAATATAGTTAATATATATAATATAATAACTATATTAACTATATTAACCCTAATATACTTAGGGTTAATATAGATACTATAGCTGGCGGCGGGGTAGGGGGATTAGATACTGGTTAATATAGTTTAATATAGCTGGCGACGGGGTAGGAGCTCACATTAGGGGGTAGGTAACATAGATGGCGACGGTGTTAGGGCTCACTTTAGGGGGTTATAGATTTAATATAGCTGGCGGCGGGGTCCAGGAGCGGCGGTTTAGGGGTTAATAACTTTATTAGGTGGCGGCAGGGTACGGGAGCGGCGGTTTAGGGGTTAATACATTTTTTTATTGTTAGGATAGTGAGGGGGGATAGCGGATAGAGGGTTAGACGTGTCGGGCTATGTTTGGGAGGCGTGTTAGACAGTACGGGAGATTTAGACTTTAGTCAGGTTTTGTAGGCGCCGGCAGTTTCTAAAGTGCCGTAAGTCACTGGCGACTCCAGAAATTTGTATTTACGCAGATTTCTGGACATCGCTGGTTTATCCGACTTACGCCAGTTTAGCATCTGACGGCGCCGTATATTGGATAGCTCGAGTTGTGAGCTGAAACTGCGGGCGACGTGGGTTCCCTCGCTTGCGCCGCAAACTACGCCGTATATCGGATCGCGCCCCTTATCTGAGGAACCCGAAGAAACAAAGAAGATTATGTATTGGCTGCACCCAACCATATCTCCTTTTAGAGTAATCTAAGAGATACCATTGTTTGTTTTGTGTCATAATGCTGTTTGCACCAGTCTGGCAGGATAATAATAAGAGCGAAGATCAGGTACACCCAAGCCACCACCTGATTTATGAGTGACCATCATTTTTCTATTAATTGTTGCTTTATCTTTAGTTAGGATTGTCATCTTGCTAGCTATAATTCTACCATATAGGGAGATATTTAAAGTTCTGCATTTGTTCATTTCTTTTTGTAAGTTAGAAAACATTGGGAGATAATTGGCTTAATATAACTTATATATATTGTCTGTGTTAGCTAATAAATAATTAAGTGCCTTACTAGCCCATTTGAATAAAAAATTGAGTTCAAGTAGTTTTCTAGTATGATCGGGAAGTTTAATTGCAAGGGCCTCACATTTATCGTTATTAATTTATACCCAGATATAGCACCAAACCTTCATATTAACTGATGTTAGTGGAAGATACAAAAGAGTTTAGTGGAAGATACAAAAGATGTTTAGTTATTGTAAGGATGATGCCTTTTGTCAATAATATTGACAATCTGTAATTGCAAAGATATCAAGATTAAGGGGTTAATTTATCATATGTTAAGCAGACATAATTCGATATACAGAATCATGTCCGCTCGACATTGATAAATGCAGACAGCATACACTGTCCGCATTTATCATTACACAAGCATTTCTGGTGAGATGCTTATGCAATGCCGCCCCCTGCTCACTGACGGCCAATCGGCCGCTTGCAGGGGTTGTCAATCATCCCGATCATATCGGGATGATTTTAATCCACCACCTAAAATGGGACGGACAGGTTAAGTAGCAGCAGTCTTATGACTTTTTTTTTTTAATTGTATTTTTGTAGCCAGTATAAGTTTACACTACACTAAATGTGTTTAGTCCTACTATTCTGATCACACTGTAACAAACAAGCTCTATTTGAATAACCACAAGCCCAAAACCAAAGTAAGTTTAAACTGTACTGGGATAGTTTACTTCTAATATTGTGGTTGCACTGTACAAAATTTGTTATTAAAATAGAACGTTTGTTACAGTGCAAGCACTGTATTAGAAATAAAGACGCTCAGTACAGTGTGAGCTTACTTTGTTTTACTTCTTATATTGCGGTGGTAACAGCGGGTGCTTGGCCAGACTGAAATGAACATTTCTGGTGGAACTAGTGATCACTTATCATCAGGTCCTTTATGAGCTATCACTGTAGTATGTATACTTTTAAAGGGACATGGGCATTAAAATAAAACTTTCATACTTAGGGGGTGATTTCAATCATTCTGATCCTCTTTATTGGCTTTATTTTTGTCTCCCGATCTCCATTTTTTATGTTCTGAGTGATCGCAGTCCAAACAAATGTACCATTTCTGTAAAAAGAAAAGTACAAATAGGATCCTAGGAGATAGCAGGAAAATCACCCATACTATACGTGCACAGCAATTAATTTGGTGAGCATTAATCTTCCTGACCACATATTTTATACTTTATTTTGGGGGGAAAATGAACTTAACTCACAAAGGCGTCAAAACTGGACTTGTTGGCATGTTTGACAGTATTCCAAGATGATTTGGAATAATTCCATTATCTTTCACTTATACAATGCACTCAGAAACGGCCATACGTGCCATTTTAGAAGTGTATATAAACATTATTGTACAGTCCTTCAGCAGTAAACAGAACAGACATTTACGTATGTATATGTATTTAATAGACAAGTACGTAATATCCTGTAAGCTGCAGGAAATCTGAGAAAATTTAAAAAACAAGCACTTACGCTCAATAACTTTGTTTTAATTTCACAATTTTTTTACAATTAGGAATGGTGTTTCTCTTAGCAATCCCTTTTCAAGTTTAGTATTTGCCATTCATTCTTGCTTGTTTAAAACTGTGATCTTTTTACAGTACTGTTCTTCTGTCTCTAGGCATTCTTTGTTGAAACGTAGCTTCTTACCATGAGAGCATACTGAGATAGCATTAGGAACACATGCCTTGAGCAACATATGTATAATTTTGTTGCAAACATTGCTGCAAAAACTTATTCATGTAGGCAGTAGATATCTGTACAGGTGAAAAAAATTTTCGTCCGAAAGATTCGTTTTGAATTTTTTCATTCAGTTCAGTTGAATTTCATCCATGCAGCATTCGGTTTGGACGAATATTGGATTTGGACTCATTAACATTATTTCCAACAGAAGCAGTTATAGACAATTAATATTCAGAAAAATCTTACATAATAGGGTTCAAACAATTAAAAGAACCCTTTTTTCAATGTTAAAAGAGCATACAATTCCTGTATGAATAAAATATAGAATTTAGTGCTTGACCGGTTGTCCTAACATCAGTCATAAATAATTCTATGGCAGGACTGGACAGAGGACGATGGACAAGTGAATGTTAAGACCCCCCGTACATCATTACAAACAAAAAAGCCTATTAACTTAACCAAACCATATAATTCATTCCCCGCATTCCTGCACCTTTTTTTTGGGTGCCAAACAGTATGAACCAAAGAACAAATCGATTTCTTAAGGCAATCATTTCTTTTTCATCCATTCATCTAATAATGTATTTGGCTGTTCAAATATGAAATAACTCGGTGAATCAGCAGAATTCGGACAAATTTGCATTTGTCTAAAGCCTGAATGCACATCTCTACTACCTAGGTATGCTCTTTTTTGTAAAGATGGTAAGTTTAAAGAAAAGATTACTAGGATAAAGAGGTGATTATAATTAAATTGGACAATTATTTAATATTGCTGAAAGTTTAATTTTGACTTAAATGCTCCTTTAATATCCAATGCAGCTTTAGCTGCTAGTGTCTTACTAGGGGTGAATAAATTGAGACTAATGGGAAATACAAAAGCATATATAAAAAATATATTTAATATACTAAAAAAGACTATTCCAAAAATATCCTTATTGGTATCTTTAAATTCTATACATTCAAGTGCATATATTTTTCCTTATTATGATAGCACTCTCTATGATGTCATTAAATATGCAAATTAGTACAAATTGAGTTATTTTTTTTAAAGCTGGAAGGTCTACAACAGTGTCTAGCTGAGTAGAAATATTGTACATTATAAGGATGATAGCACCTCCAAATATTGTGTAAGCCCTGTCCAGGCAAATATTTTAAGAATTTCTTAGAAAATGTCTTATCTTCTTACTAGATTTTCCTGGTAAAACCCCAGTTTTTTCAAGGTCAGAATTTGGTAAAATGTTTAAATCATAATGTAATTTATTGGATATTTTTGTAGAAACGATTGAAATTTAGTTTGGAAAGTATAATGAAAGTAAACAACAAATCTTACAAAGTAGTGTTATATAATGACCTAGAAGACCATATGCTGCCTTAGAAAATATGAAAATGGATAAACTGCTATGATTATATATGGGAAAAGCGAGGGGATATGTAAAGGATGATGTTTGAGAGTCTCTGTAATTCTTGTAGGCTCATCATACACATTGATTAAGAGCCACATATTTATATTTGCAGGACAGATATGGAGCTAAGTTAAAAGTAAACTAAAAAATAATTATTCTACCAGTAGATGGCAGCGTGATACAGTTTTCATTGGTACATGGCAAGACCTTATATAACACTGCATTATAAACATTGATATGTATTGTTGGAAAGAAAATGTGTCAGTATGGCATTGGCACTGGTGGTAATAAAAACAGAATTGGTCACATCTTATAACCAGCAGGACCATGGAGAGGGTGCTGTAAAATTGCCTGAGTGGATGAGTGCATGTTGCAATACAAACTAGAACTGGTGTGAAATAAACAAGCAAACTCCGAGCCAACAGCAGCTAATATCTGACCTCAGTAATTTAATGTAATGTAAAGATTATGTATTATTCTCTAATATAAACTATTGTTAGATATTTATATACCAATGGCTAGTACATATTAAATTATCTAAGTTTGTGAAAATTCATTAGTAATGTCAAAAAAGACTAACAACCAATAATTATAATATACCTTTGTTAAAAAAAAGAAAACAATAATAAAGTAGGCATAGGTGGAATTGAATCAACAGTCAATAGACATGCTCAGAAGACATCTAATCAATTAATGCAATCCCATTGATGGGGTCCATTTATCATTGTGTGGACAGACATGATTCGCTATAGCGAACCATGTCCGCTGCACATCGATAAATGCCGACAGCATATACTGTCGGCATTTATCATTGCAACAGCAGTTCTTATGAACTGCTGGTGCAGCACAGTCCCCTGCAGATTCGCGGCCAATCGGCTGCCAGCAGGGCGTGTCAATCAACTCAATTGTATTGGAGGCTGAAGGCTCGTATTGGAGCCTGAAGGCTCGTCAGAAACACGGGGCAGAATGGAACTTGATAAATAGACCCCTAGAATATAATGACTCATAATTCCAGCACAGGGCCACCATTAGCATTTGTGGGCCCCTGGGCAAGACAACTTAGTGGGGCTCCTCAGCCCAGTGCCCTTATTCCCGCTCATATACCCTGCCCCCTTTATGTATGGCCCACTCCTGTCCCAGTGCTCAGTGTTACTTGTCTAAAGAATAACACTATATTACACATCCTGGTATCATAAACACTTATTCCTAAACTAAATACAGGATGTACATTGCACCTTCTCATACCCTCACCCCTGACAGTGCAGGGCTCCCCCAAAGCACGGGGCCCTGTGCGGGTGTCCCTCTCATCTGCCCCAGCATTTAGACTATTAAAGGGAAATTAAACCATATTTTTTCTTTTATGATTCAGATAAACCATACAATTGTAAACAACATTCTAATTTACTTATATTATCAAATAAAAAAAAAAACACGGTTATATTAATACACTTTTTACCTCTGTCATTACCTTGAAACTAAGCCTCTGGAGACCGCCCCCTTATTTCAGTTCTTTTGACAGACTTGCCTTTTAGCCAATCAGTGCCCTCTTATAAGCAACTCCACGAGCGTGAGCGCAATGCTATCTATATGGCACACATGAACTAACGCCCTCTAGCTATGAAAACCTGTCAAATGCATTAAAATAAAAGACGGCCTTCAAAGTAATAGAAATTATCATATGAGCCTACCTAGGTTTAGCGTTAAACAAAGAATACTAAGAGGAGAAAGCAAATGTGATGATAAATGTTTATTGGAAAGTTTTTTAAAATCTCATGCTCTTTCAGAATCATGAAATTTTAATTTTGACTAGACTGTCCCTGCAATGATGATTCCATAGAATGTTTGAGTGCATGATTTTACTTAACTATTAATCTCAATATACATGTTACATTATCACATATTTAAACCTAAAATACATAATTGCAATTAGTGACTGCTCTGATGACCATTAGTGTCAATCAACCTTGAGATGGATTGGAATATCTGTGTTGAACTATCCTCATGCCATAAATGTTTTTAATATTCTGGTGATAAGTGGGTTTTCATGGGGTTTTTTAAGAAAATTAAAATTGGTTAATAAAAAAGGCCACTTTGTATGGGATTTCTGATGGTTTTGAATGGAGCCCTAAATTTGGTACTTCAGATGACTATAAATTTGTTCTGAATCACTATAGTACTTACATGGACATGGAAGATAAAATTACATTTTCAAGATTCAGATAGAGGCCCCCATTTATGAAGCTGCATAAACAACTTCAGAGCCGCTTCACTGCTGGTTTGCTCATGGGAGTCTCTAACTAAAAGTCAGCAAGCTTCTTAATGTCAAACTCATGAACCCAGGATGATTGCCACGCCCTGCTCTTGCATAACTAGTGAGGGAGTGGACGGGGCTGCATAAAAGCTTAAGGGCCAAATTGCAAGTGGAAAGCTAAATATCGCTTTCATGAAAGCGATATTTGCGCTCTACTGTGTAATACAAGCGCATGTTAATGTCAATGCTATTACAAGTTCACAGCAATGCGAATGTAAGCTCACATTTGCATTGCTGGGAAGCATTGCGCTCACGAGAGAGTGCTTCCATAAGCTCCAATGGGAGCCTCATTTTGATGCCGTCAGAGACAGCATCAGAACATAGTGCAGCAAAGAGGTTGAGCAGCGCAGCAATGGCAGCAATCTTAAATATATATATAAATGCTTATATACATATATATTTATGTGTTAATATGTGTTCATTTGCCCATTTGCGGGCGTGCAATAATTTAGCGCTCTACTTGTAATCCAGCCCTAAATGTTTACTACTGTTATGAATTGTACCCTATTCTCTTGCATCTAGATTACAAGTTTTGTGTTATGGTGCGTTACGACTATTCCGCTGAAAAATTGGCCATTGCGCGTGGAATGGCAGGTCTCCCGTATTACAAGTTGCGGCGGTATAGCTATACTGCAAGCATTTTAGCCTGTAACATAACGTCCTTTCCACTTTCAAAAAATGATGTTTGAGTGCGGGATTTTCCATAGCGCCGTATTACAGGTTGTCCGTTCTGGCTAAAATGTTAGCTTTATAGCCTATACCGACACGATCCATTCCGCAATCTAAGATCAGTACTAATGGATTTTGAGAAACAAAAATGTTTCACAAAACTCAGAACTAAAATGCTACAAAGTACACTAACACCCATAAACTACCTATTAACCCCTAAACCGCCACCCTCCCGCATCTCAAATACTATATTACACCTATTAACCCCTAAACTGCCGGGCCCCCCATCATAACTAATAAAAAAACCTATTAACCCCTAATCCACCAGCCCCCACATCGTAAAACACTAAATTTAACTATTAATCCCCAAACCCAACACCCCCTAACTTTAAATTAAAAGTTACAATATAACTATCTTGAAATAAATAAAAACTTACCTGTGAAATAAAAAAAAACCCTAAGGTACAGTAAACACCAGAATTTTTGGTGTTTAAAAAAAAAATAATCCTTTTATTACCCATTCCTCAGTTTTGCATATCCAACACAGTTATAATAATACATGTTTTACCTCTGTAATTGCCTTGTATATAAGCCTCTGCAAACTGCCCCCTTATTTCAGTTCTTTTGAAAGACTTGCATTTTAGCCAATCAGTGCTCACTCCTCTGTAAATTCACGTGCGTGAGCTCAATGTTATCTGTAGGAAACACATGAAGTAACACCCTCTAGTGGTGAAAAACATTCAGATTAGAAGCAGCCTTCAAGGTCTAAGAAAGTAACATATGAACCTCCTAGGTTTAGCTTTCTACTAGGAATATCAATAGAGCAAAGCAAAATTGGTGATAAAAGTAAATTGGAAAGTTGTTTAAAATTACATGCCCTATTTACATCATGAAACTTTTATTTGGACTTGACTGTCCCTTTAAACTATAAATTAACGTAACATAACTATTCTAATAAAATAAAATAAACTACTAATTAAAAATCATAAATCGAAAAATTAAAAACCTAAATGACAAATTTAAATAAACCTAACACAACGAAAAAAAATTAAAAAATCTAACATTATAAAAAACCGCTAGATTTAGAGTTTTGTCTGTAATGACCCGCATAGCTAACCCTGGTTTTTCCCCCCGCACCTTTTAAATAACAATGGTATTTAGAGTTCACAGAAGGGCTGCGTTAGGCTCCAAAAAGGGAGCGTATAGCATAATTTACCGCCACTGCAACTCTCAATACCAGCGGTTCTTACGGACGGGGCCAGCTTCAAAAACGTGCTCGTGCACGATTCCCCCATGGGAAACAATGGGGCAGTTTGAGCTGAAAATAACCTAACACCTGCAAAAAAGCAGCGTTCAGCTCCTAACGCAGCCCCATTGTTTCCTATGGGAAAATACTTCCTAAGTCTGCACCTAACACCCTAACATGTACCCCGAGTCTAAACACCCCTAACCTTACACTTATTAACCCCTAATCTGCTGACCCCGCTATCGCTGACCCCTGCATTTTATTATTAACCCCTAATCTGCCGCTCCGTACACCGCCGCCATCTACGTTATCCCTATGTACCCCTAATCTGCTGCCCCTAACACCTTCGACCCTTATTATTATATTTATTAACCCCTAATCTGCTGCCCCCAACGTTGCCTACACCTACCTACAATAATTAACCCCTAATCTGCCGACCGGACCTCACCGCTACTATAATAAAGTTATTAACCCCTAATCCGCCTCACTTCCGCCTCAATAACCCTATAATAAATAGTATTAACCCCTAATCTGCCCTCCCTAACATCGCCAACACCTAACTTCAAGTATTAACCCCTAATCTGCCGACCGGACCTCACCGCTACTCTAATAAATTTATTAACCCCTAATGCTAAGTCTAACCCTAACACTAACACCCCCTAAATTAAATATAATTTTTATCTAACAAAATAAATCTTATTAAATAAATTATTCCTATTTAAAGCTAAATACTTACCTGTAAAATAAACCCTAATATAGCTACAATATAAATAATAATTATATTGTAGCTATTTTAGGATTAATATTTATTGTACAGGCAACTTTGTATTTATTTTAACTAGGTACAATAGCTATTAAATAGTTAACTATTTAATAGCTACCTAGTTAAAATAATTACAAAATTACCTGTAAAATAAATCCTAACCTAAGTTACAATTAAACCTAACACTACACTATAAATAAATTAATTAAATAAAATACCTACAAATAAATACAATTAAATAAACTAACTAAAGTACAAAAAATAAAAAAGAACTAAGTTACAAAAAAATAAAAAAATTAATTTACAAACATTAGAAAAATATTACAACAATTTTAAGCTAATTACACCTACTCTAAGCCCCCTAATAAAATAACAAAGAACAGGGTAGGGAATTTTTTTTATTTTGGGGGGCTTTGTTATTTTATTAGGGGTGTAGGTGTAATTAGCTTAAAATTGTTGTAATATGAGGGCGTGTCCTAGCCGCAGCCATGAGGAGTCGCAAATTTGAGGAGCTCTCTCTATAAACTCATATCTTGTCGGTAACTTCTTCTCTAGTCAGCTTTTATCACTCCTAAACTGTGCAATTAATAGAGAAACAGCTAAGGACCTATTTGGTTCCAATTATTACCTTGTCTATACCGACTGAAACACTAAAAAAGCAACTCTAGTCTCCACGGATTGATGGCTGCGGCCTCACATCTCTTTTGCATTTCACCATCTCCCCCCCCGGTTTGTTAGCAGCCGGGTAAAGCAGACCTACGCTAGTGAAAACTTTATTATCTACTCTCTGGAACTTTGTATTCTGACATGGCGTGGGATCTACATTTGCAGTTGTAGATCATGATGGAAACGCTGACACTACGGATGCATCGCAATTTTGATGACCTGCGCCATACCTTGCGAACAGCCAGTGGTAAAGAAGCATATGAATTCTCTAGAGGAATAGAAACCACAAACTCCGCTACTCAGCAATGGACACCTAACCCAAGCAGACATCACCTCGTACTAGAGCGGGCTTGCGATTTTGAGCCTACTATGGAGATAGAGGAGCTAGCAACCCCACAGGTGGCCTTTCCTTCACCATAGCGCGCAGCACCTCAAGACGAAGCCAATACTCACCCTCCTACTTCAGCCACTAGTGATCCTCGAAGTAATAGTATGGTGGAGAAACTGGAGACCACCCGATCTCCTTGCAACACCCCGATCTCTTACAGCACCAGAGCCACCTCCCTAATCCATCTCTGTCAGTCAGAAATTGCCATTGAACATGCCTCAGCCGTTCTCTGGGAGGGTGCGGCCGACCCCCGGAGATATGTTGAGACCCCAGAGAGGAAGTCTGACTTAATGCTCACGCAGCGGCATGGTAATCGAGGAGCCGACAGAAAAGGTATTGTGGAGATTCTTGTCACTCATAGCTCCCACTCACCTACATCTGAAGCCCTGATCTATGTTGAACCGTTGACTTTATGGTCACCAAAAGATGCAGCTGGCTTTTCTATAGATCTCTGGCTTGACACAGGCCAGCCACCTAGAAGAGGACTGAGCTAATCGTAAGGACTTTTTTCTCTGTTCGAAATAGCGGACATCGTTGTTTTAAATTTAAGGTTCGCGTTTTGTTTGCATATAGTTGTAAAACTTGTTTGCTTTTTGAGTACCTCCCGCCTATGTGAGTCCTTATCTAGCGCTACTAAGCTTGATGTGCTCAACTCATCGCCCACATGGCTGCCTCCTAGTTCTGCTTTGACATACTTTTTTCTTTATCCAACCCCAGTTTTGATTGTGCCTGGACGATATTAGGATAACATCAGTAAATAGTTACCACCCAAATTAATTTGTGGGGAATAGTTATCTCACTTATGCAGGTACAAGTTTTATTGTTGACCCTCCAGCCTAATATGTAATAGAGATATATGTCGTTATACAGGGGGGATGTGATGCCATGTTGTATTTAAAGGGGAGCCTGACAGGCTATAATGTTAGACATCTCATATTGGCTGCTGCCACTAGATGCCTATGTTTAGGTTTTTCTCTCTGTTCTAATACACTTGTTAGATTGCTGCTGTAGGTGCTTTGTAGGACATAGGAAAAAGCTTCATTATGAGGCTTGATACATTCATTAACTGTTCCTCACATAATATCTGTCCTTTTCCGCCCACATGCTTAATCTGTCCCTATCTGATCCCTGTATTATGGCTGCATCCGATTTGTTCTATGTTACATCTATTGGGTATAATAGTCATCTTACCTACCTGATGTATCTATGATTACCTCACCTCCTCTTGTAATTATGACTTGCCAACACCCCATTCTATATCGCCCACCCTCCAGATCTATATATTAATATCCCAATTGGCCCATATTAATTTCCTCTAGTTGAATCTACTTGGTACCCTCTCCATGTCATAGTTTAATCACTAGCCAACTCGACACTATATCACTCTACTTATCCCTCCCTCTCCCTTATACGAGTGGCTCTGGCCCACTGCTTCCCTACTCTCCTACCCCTCCTCTAAAAAAGAAAAAGAGGTCACATTTAATACTAATAGGTTAGATACTGAATATGTAAGTTTTTTTACTCTGACGCCTATTGGCAAGTATGTCTGTGCATTGTAATGAATGTCTCTGTAACAAAACACATTAGAGGTCCTTTATCAAAATTTCTTAATTTCTATGTTACCCAGCCTCATAAGCAATGTACTTACTGTGGATTCCAATTGTCAGATTATAGCGCCTATACTGTTTATTTGCTTGATTATTGTTTATGCCAGTTCTAAATCATAACCTTGCTGTTCTTCCGCTGTTTTTGAAACCTCAATAAAAACATAATTTAAAAAAAAAAATTGTAATATTTTTCTAATGTTTGTAAATATTTTTTTTATTTTTGTAACTTAGTTCTTTTTATTTTTTGTACTTTAGTTAGTTTATTTAATTGTATTTATTTGTAGGTATTTTATGTAATTAATTTATTGATAGTGTAGTGTTAGGTTTAATTGTAGATAAATTGTAGTATTTTATTTAATTAATTTATTGATAGTGTAGTGTTAGGTTTTAATTGTAACTTAGGTTAGATTTATTTACAGGTAATTTTGTAATTATTTTAACTATTTAATAGCTATTGTACCTGTTAAAATAAATACAAAGTTGCCTGTAAAAATAAATATAAATCCTAAAATAGCTACAATATAATTATAATTTATATTGTACTATATTAGGGTTTATTTTACAGGTAAGTATTTAGCTTTAAATAGAATTCATTTATTTAATAAGAGTTAATTTATTTCGTTAGATAAAAATTATATTTAACTTAGGGGGGTGTTAATGTTAGGGTTAGACTTAGCTTTAGGGGTTAATAAATTTATTAGAGTAGCTGTGAGGTCCGGTCGGCATATTAGGGGTTAATACTTGAAGGTAGTGTCGGTGATGTTAGGGAGGACAGATTAGGGTTAATACTATTTATTATAGGGTAATTGAGGCGGAGTGAGTGCGGATTAGGGGTTAATATACTTTATTAAAGTAGCGGTGAGGTCCGGTCGCAGATTAGGGGTTAATAATTGTAGGTAGGGTGGTGGCAACGTTGGGGCGGCAGATTAGGGGTTAATAAATATTATGTAGGGGTCGGCGGTGTTAGGGGCAGCAGATTAGGGGTACATTATGGATAATGTAGGTTGCGGCGGTGTGCGGGTCGGCAGATTAGGGGTTAAAAAAGATTAATAGAGTGGCGGCGATGTGGGGGGGCCTCGTTTAGGGGTACATAGATAGTTTATGGGTGTTAGTGTACTTTAGAGCACAGTAGTTAAGAGCTTTATGAACCGGCGTTAGCCAGAAAGCTCTTACTCCTGGCTTTTCTCTGCGGCTGGAGTTTTGTCGTTAGATTTCTAACACTCACTTCTGCCAAGACTCTAAATAATGGCGTTAGAAAGATCCCATTGAAAAGATAGGTATACGCAAATGGCGTAGGGGGATCTGCGGTATGGAAAAGTTGCGGCTGCAAAGTGAGCGTTAGACCCTTTCCTGACTGACTCTAAATGCCAGCGGTAGCCCAAAAACCAGCGTTAGGGGAGCCCCTAACTCTGGTTTTGACAGCTAACTCCAAACTCTAAATCTAGCCGCAAAATTATGAAAAATTAAAAACACTAACGGCTAGATTACGAGTTGTGCGTTAGGTAATAAAGCAGAGTTAAGAGGTCCTATACGCTGCTTTTTTACGCCCACTGGTATTATGAGTCTTGCAGGTTTAGGGGCACCGCAGACTTCATAAAGTCTTTTTTCTATGGGACTTCCATAGCGCCGGTATTACGAGTCTGTCCTGGGAGGCCAAAAAGTGAGCGGTACACCCTACCCTGTCAAGATCCCTAACGCATTTAAAAGTCAGTAGTTAGGAGTTTTATGGTTCAACGCTGTAACATAAAACTCATAACTAAAGTGCTAAAAAGTACACTAACACCTATAAACTACCTATTAACCCCTAAACCGAGGCCCTCCCGCATCGCAAACACTAAAATAAAAATTTCAACCCCTAATCTGCCGCTCTGGACACCGCCACCACCTACATTATATTTATGAACCCCTAATCTGCTGCCCCCAATGCCGCTACCTACCTACATTTTTAACCCCTAATTTGCCGTCCCCAATGTCGCCGCCACTATAAATAAAACATATTAACCCCTAAAACCGCCGCACTCCCCCGCCTCGCAAACATTAGTTAAATATTATTAACCCCTAATCTGCCATCCCTAACATTGCCCCCACCTACCTACATTATTAACCCCTAATCTGCTGCCCCCAACGTCACCACCACTATATTAAAGTTATTAACCCTAAACCTAAGTCTAACCTAAACCTAACACCCACTAACTTAAATATAATTTAAATAAATCTAAATAAATTAATATCATTAACTAAATTAATCCTATTTTAAAACTAAATACTTACCTATAAAATAAACCTTAAGCTAGCTACAATATAACTAATAGTTACATTGTAGCTATATTAGGGTTTTTTTTTATTTTAACAGGCAAGTTTTGTATTTATTTTAACTAGAAGAATAGTTATTAAATAGTTATTAACTATTTAAATAACTACCTAGTTAAAATAAAGACAATTTACCTGTAAAATACAACCTAAGTTACAATAACACCTAACACTACAATATAATTAAATAAATTAACTAAATAAAATACAATTACCTAAATTAAATTAGCTAAAGTACCAAAAAAATCAAACACTAAATTTACAGAAAATAATAAACAAATTACAGATATTTAAACTATTACACCTAATCTAATAGCCCTATTAAAATAAAAAAGCCCCCCCAAAATAAAAAAAAAAAACCTAGCCTAAACTAAACTACCAATAGCCCTTAAAATGACCTTTTGCGGGGCATTGCCCCAAAGTAATCAGCTCTTTTATCTGTAAAAAAAAAAAAAACAACAACCCCAACAACAGTAAAAACCACCACCCAACACAACCAACCCCCCAAATAAAATACTATCTAAAAAAACCTAAGCTCCCCATTGCCCTGAGTTAATTTATTTAATTATATTGTAGTGTTAGTGTTAGTGTAACTTAGGTTAGGTTTTATTTTACAGGTAAATGTGTCTTTATTTTAACTAGGTAGAATAGTTATTAAATAGTTATTAACTATTTAATAACTACCTGGTTAAAATAAATACAAACTTGCCTGTAAAATAAAAATAAACCCTAAGCTAGCTACAATGTAACTATTAGTTATATTGTAGCTAGCTTAGGGTTTATTTTATAGGTAAGTATTTAGTTTTAAATAGGAATAATTTAGTTAATGATAGGGAATATTTATTTAGATTTATTTAAATTATATTTAAGTTAGTGGGTGTTAGGTTTAGGGTTAGACTTAGGGATTAATAAATGTAGGTAGGTTGCGGCGATATTGGGGGTGGCAGATTAGGGGTTAATAATATAATTTAGGTGTCGGCGATGTTGGGGCAGCAGATTAGTGGTCCATAACTATAGTATGTAGGTGGCGCGGTGTCTGGAGCGGCAGATAGGGGTAATAATATAATGTAGGTGTCGGCAATATCAGGGGTGGCAGATTAGGGGTTAATAAGTGTAAGATTAGGGGTGTTTAGACTCTGGGTTCATGAGTAGGTGTAAACATAACTTTTATTTCCTCATAGGAATCAATTGGGCTGCGTACTGAGTTTTATGCTGCTCGCTTTTTTTCAGGGTGTTAGACTTTTTTTTCAGCCGTCTCTCCCAGTTATTCCTATGGGGAAATCGTGCACAAGCACGTACTCGACCAGCTCACCGCTGACTTAAGCAGTGCTGGTATTGGAGTGCGGTAATGAGGAAAATTTTCTCAACGCTCACTTCTTGTCTTTTTTTTTTTTAATATTTTTATTGAGAATTAGAATATACATACAAGCAATCCACTATGAAATCACGCCGTATGAAATGTACATATAAAACTTTCCTTAAGCATAAAAGTACAGTTGGACAAAAAGGCACAAATATGTAGACAGAATAAATATGGATTAATGCAACCATAAACACCCACTATCCAAGCATCATCTACTCAGACGCAACTAGAATGTTATAGGAATATTATCTAATGGTAATCCTCAATTTCTGCCTCACAACTAAAAGTAGTGTCCTCTTTCGGACCACTAACCCATCTATTATAACAAGTAAAAGGAGGCTTTCATAGATATAAGGTCCCCTATGGACCTTTAAATGCAATTGTAACTTGTCAACGCCTCACTTTAAAAGAGTAAAGGGGGTATATCAATAACACACTGTTAACAAACATATTTGAGCAGGATTAGGGGGTTCATATGGGGTCTGTGCCCAAAGCTTATCCAGTAAGCTATATTAGCAAAAGGGGGGGGGGGAGGGCAGTCAAATAATGACCATGTTAAAAATGACCAATATATAGAGATCTGAGTTGGATATGACAAAATAATGCTGAGTGTATTCATCTAGCCGAGCACACTATTAAACCACAACATGTAAATATGAGCTATTAATGTAGTATCAACTATCATATACTAGGTAGCGTTGAACCTCCAGAGCTATTAGCCAATAACTGGCAGCTTCTACATAACTTAAATGTCTGGCTATAATTATTCACTGGGAGTATTACTATTAATGAAACAGTTAAAGCCACATTTATCATTGGTACATTAGAACACTAACACCAGGAGCATGGGCCCCTATAACCCCTAGGGTCAAGAGCAAAATGTACAGCTCCCTAAATCAAAAATGACTAGTATAGAAGGGATACGGGTTGGCAAATATATATATATAAAATGAAACAATACAACTTAGGTCTAAGAGCAACTACCGTAATGTGCCCTAACTAGGTAGGGGTCTCAGCAATAATAACTGTCAATATAACTATATATGCAGAGGTCCTAGAATAAAGAATTCACAATCAACAATTGGGTGACTTGGAATACAGATAAGGGTATACACTGTGAGCCTGAAGTACCTCCTGGATAGGTCCTTATGTTTATGTCACACTATTGAGACCAACTAAAATGTCCTAGTCTCTAAATATAAATCTTTGTCCAGGGCTAGCTAATACAACTCAAGACTGTTAACTACAGCACATAACAGCATAAATGTGCATGAAATAGAAATACACAGAAATGGGTATGAGAGATGTATAACTCATACTATAGCGATAATATATGGGTGTTTTAATAAAACTTATGTAAATCCATTGTACATAAATGAACTAATAGCATATTTTTAAGTACAGGCAAAATAGTGTGTACAACTCTAGTGAAAAGGAGGCTAGTTGTGTACTGGTCATGTAAACCAGTATAACAGCCTTACACATACCCCGATGTGAATATATATCGAAACTAAACAAGCTGTGAGCATATTGAACAGAAAAAGATATTTTAACAAGAACTGGGAACATAAGCCAACGCATGTAAGTAATAGACAACAAAAAGGGGGCCAAACCATAGAACTGTCCCCAACGTCTCTAAGCCACTTTACCCATACCAGACCGGATATGAAGGCATCATCTTTCAATGTTATATAAGGCTCTGCTTCCAGTGGGGACAAACTAAGATAAATATGAGGCTCAAAGCGATATTCGCTATTGTCAAAAGTTTACTGTCAACAATAGCCTCTACTATAAACTGACTCACATTACAGAGCATCTGTCGTTGGATTCCCGGTCTCCACATACTATCATTGTCGCATTCAACCATTTAGAGATCGGTTTGCTAATTCCTCCGTGATCGGCCACCTCACGGGAGGATCCGATGCCTCTGAGTCGTTATCATCACTCACATCCAGCTGCTGCTGTGGCTCAGATGGGGTATTCTACCATGTAGTATGTCTGACGTCGTCAAAGTTGTCCGCCACTCCACCACTGCCTCTGGCATATACAAGCTATGGCTAAGAGGGGTCGTGGATATAGACTGCTGTCTGGCCCTCTGTATGGTCCCTCACTTTCTGTTCTCGGGCACTCCCGCAGGCAATTGCGCAGAACCTCCGACAGCTCCATCTCAACACAGGCGAGGTGCACAGTTTATGATGGTCTGGAGGGACTCAGTAAGCCTGTTGACCCATATTAAAAAAATATGAATCTCTGTACTAGTGGATATAGTCAATTTCCTGACCCGAAATCTGTATCTGCTTTTCCCATTTGCAGGCCCCTTAGCTAGAGAACAGCCTCCAAGATGGCGTCCACTCAGTATCTTCAATTCGCAGTAGAAATCCCGGGTTAATTTGTACGCTCACTGCCAAGGCTATAGTCACTCCGAAATTTTAATAGAGCAGGTCTTTTCACTCTATACATGCAAGTATTAAATTTAGCGTTATTAAAGACCCTTTTTTGAGCTTTGAAAGTCTGTCTATACAGGAGCTCTGGACTTGCACGTCTTGTCACTTTGGCAGTCGGCTCCGCCCCCCCACTTTTTGTCTTTAACTACGGGTTTCTGAAAACTCATAATACAACGTTGCATGTAAGTGAGCGGTGAACAAAACTGCTTGTTAGCACCGTATAGCCTCTAATGCAAAACTCGTAATCTAGGTGTAAGATTACAAAAAAAAACCCCAGAAATTATCCAAAATAATAAAAATTACACCTAATCTAATAGCCCTATAAAAAACAAAAACCACCCCCTACCCTAACAATAAACTACCTCTAAAAGCCCTTAAAAAGGGCCTTTTGTAGGGCATTGCCCTAAGTTAAACAGCTCTTTTACATTAAAAAAATACAAAGTCCCCCCTAAAAGTAAAACCCCCCACCCAACCAACCTGCCAAATAAAAAACCTAAGTCTAAAAAAATCCTAAGATACCCATTGCCCCTAAAGGGACATCTGTATGGGCTTTTACTGGCCCATCAAAACCCTAATCTAAAACAAAAACCCACCCAAAAAATTGTAAAAAATCTTAACACTAACCCCATCCAGGCGGCGAGAAGCCTTCATCCATCGATTGGGCATCTTCTATTTTCATCCCAGTGGCGCAGAGCTGTGGAGAAGAGGTGCATCGTTGCTGTCGGCGCTGACATCCAGCGTGGAGATCCTCTTCATATGATCACCTGCCATACACTGAAGCTGGAATGCAAGGTACCCGTTTAAATATGGGGTACCTTGCATTTCAATTGGCTGGCATTTTCAAATCAGCCAATAGGGATGAGAGCTACTGAAATCCTATTGGTTGATTTGAAATCCTATTGCTGATTTAAGTGTAGAAATTCTTTGGCAAAATATATATTTTTTTAAATAAAAACAATAATTTTAAAAATGTATCATTGATTTTTCGTAACAAATTCTGGGTTCTATCACAATTCATTAAAAAAGCTCAAATGATGTATCTACAAAAAAAGCCACTTATTCCAAAGGATTCACATACGTTTATTGGTTTTTTCCTATAAAATTCACCATTAAAGTTATTAACCTCTAAACCGCTGCGCTCCCGGACCCCGCCGCCACCTACATTATACCTATTAACCCCTAATCTGCCGCCCCCTATACCGCCCGCCACTATATTAAAGTTATTAACCCCTATCCTGCGGATCCCGGACCCCGCCACTACCTATATTAAACTTATTAACCCCAAAACCTAAGTCTAACACTAACACCCCCCTAACTTAAATATTATTAAATTTAATCTAAATACATATTACAATTATTAACTAAATTATTCCTATTTAAAACTAAATACTTACCTATAAAATACACCTTAAGCTAGCTACAATATAACTAATAATTATATTGTAGCTATTTTTAGGAATTATTTTATTTTACAGGCAACTTTGTATTTATTTTAACTAGGTACAATAGCTATTAAATAGTTATTAACTATTTAATAGCTACCTAGTTAAAATAACTACAAAATTACCTGTAAAATAAAACCTAACCTAAGTTACAAATACACATAACACTACACTATCATTAAATTAATTAAAAAAATTAACTACAATTACCTAAAATTAAATACAATGAAATAAACAAAACTATAGTACAAAACCCCCACTAATTACAGAAAATTATTTTTTTTACAAGAACTTTAAACTAATTACACCTAATCTAAGCCCCCTAATAAAATAAAAAAGCCCGCCAAAATAATAAAATGCCCTACCCAATACTAAGTTACAAAGTAATCAGCTCTTTTACCAGGCCTTAAAAGGGCCTTTTTGCGGGGCATTGCCCCAAAGTAATCAGCTCTTTTACCTTAAAAAATAAATACAACCCCCCCAACATTACAACCCACCACCCACACTCCCCTACTCTATAAACCCACCCAAACCCCCCTTAAAAAAAACCTAGACACTAACCCCCTGAAGATCACCCTACCTTGAGCCGTGTTCACCCAGCCGGGCCGAATTCTTCATCCAAGCGGGGCAGAAGAGGTCCTCCATCCGGCCGAAGTCTTCATCCAAGCGACGTCTTCTATCTTCAATCATCTGGAGCGGAGCCATCTTCCATCCAGCTGACACTGAGCCATCTTCTTCCAACGACGTCCTAACACCGAATGCCTGGCCTTTAAATGACGTCATCCATTTCGGAATTAAGGTAGGAAAAATCCGATTGCTGATTGGATCAGCCAATAGAATGCAAGGTCAATTCTGGGTACTTTAGAAGGTTATGTACAACTTACTTTCAGCAGCCAGCAATCATGTTATGATGCCATAGTTTTGACCCTGCTTATCAGACAGGTTCCTGATTGACGATCTGTGTCTGGACTGAACTGCTTCAGTGATCACAGACATTGAATGCAGCTATTAAAACTCCTGTGTCCAGCATGCAGCAACTGCTCTTAGTGCTTCAACTTGAAACACTAAGAGCAGTTGCTGCATGCAGGACACAGGAGTTTTTAAAGCTGCCTGGTTATAGTTTTTTTGTTTTGTTTGCAGGTAGCTGCTATTCTGCTAACAGTGTGCACACAGATCTCCTGACTCTGACTAAACTCTGCACAAAAATCAATATATATAAATATGTGTGTGCATATATAATATATATATAATATATATATATATATAATATAATATATATATACAGTATCTCGCAAAAGTGAGTACACCCCTCACATTTTTGTAAATATTTTATTATATCTTTTCATGTGACAACACTGAAAAATTGACACATTGCTACAATGTAGAGTATGAGTGTACAGCCTGTATAACAGTGTAAATTTGCTGTCCCCTCAAAATAACTCAGCAACGCAGTCATTAATGTCTAAACCGTTGGTAACAAAAGTGAGTACACCCCTAAGTGGAAATGTCCAAATTGGGCCCAAAGTGTCAATATTTTGTTTGACCACCATTATTTTCCAGCACTGCTTAACCTTCTTGGGCATGGAGTTCACCAAGCTTCAAAGGTTTGCCTCTGAGTCCTCTTCCACTCCTCCATGACATAACAGAAATGGTGGATGTTAGAGACCTTGTGCTACCCCACCTTCCATTTGAGGATGCCCCACAGATGCTCAATAGGGTTTAGGTCTGGAGACATGCTAGACCAGTCCATCACCTTTAACTTAGCTTCTTTAGCAAGGCAGTTGTTGTCTTGGAGGTGTGTTTGGGGGTCGTTATCACGTTGGCCCTACAGCCCAGTCCTCTGAAGGGTAGGGGATCATGCTCTGCTTCAGTATGTCACAGTACATGTTGGCATTCATGGTTCCCTCAATGAACTGTAGCTCCCCAGTGCTGGCAGCACTCATACAGGGTAATCCATGTCCTTAGTCTGCTTGTCTTCAGCAAACTGTTTGCAGGCTTTCTTGTGCATCATCTTTAGAAGAGGCTTCCTTCTGGGATTACAGCCATGCAGACCATTTTGATGCAATGTGCAGCATATGTCTGAGCACTGGCAAGGGCTAGATCCCCCCACCCACGCCTTCAACCTCTACAGCAATGCTGGCAGCACTCATACATCTATTTCCCAAAGACAACCTCTGGATATGATGCTGAGCACATGCACTCAACTTCTTGGTCAACCATGGCGAGGCCTGTTCTGAGTGGAACCTGTCCTGTGAAACCGCTATATAGGTCTTGCCCACACCGTGCTGCAGCTCAGTACAGGGTCTTGGCAATCTGCTTATAGCCATTGCCCATCTTTATGTAGAGCAAAAAATCTTTTTTTTCAGATCCCCAGGGAGTTCTTTGCCATGAGGTGCCATGTTGAACTTCCAGTGAAAAGTATGAGAGAGTGTGAGAGTGGATAACACCAAATTTAACACACCCTGCTCTCCATTCACACCTGAGACCTTGTAACACTAACAAGTCCACATGTCACCAGGAAGGGAACATGGCTAATTGGGCCCAATTTGGACATTTCCACTTAGGGTGTACTCACTTTTGTGGCCAACGATTTAGACATTAATGGCTGTAGTTGAGTTATTTTGAGGGGACAGCAAATTTACACTGTTATACACTGTACACTCACTACTTTACATTGTAGCAAAGTGTAATTTCTTCAGTGTTGTTACATGAAAAGATATAATAACATATTCACAAAATGTGATGGATGTAATCACTTTTGTGAGATACTGTATATATATATATGTAAATACATACACACATACATGTAGCCCTCAGTTTACGCTGGGTAGGTTCCAGAAGGAATGGTTGTAAATTCGAAACCGTTGTAAATTGAAACCCAGTGTATAATGTGAGTCAATGGGAAGTGAGGGAGTTAGGTTCCAGGCCCCTCTCAACCTCTCAAATTTGTCATAAGTAACACCTAATACATTAATTTTAAAAGCTTGAAATGAAGACTTTCAAATGCTAACAGCATTATAAACAGTATCAAATAATCACACAACACAGACTTTTATAATAAAAGTAAGTTAAATGAACAAAAACATTTGCTAAAACAGTATTATAACCTAAGAAAATAATCACACAGCTCAGAAAATATAATCAAACTAAGTTTAATGAACAAAAACGTTTACTTGCATTTTTTAGCAATCAGTTACTCTGCATTGTTAGCATGTTAGATAATATTGGTTCTGCACGATTCTATGCATTTCAATCTGCAGTGATTAATAGGCAGTTAGGCACCCTCACCTCAAGCAGCTGGACAGTGAAGATAATAGGGAAGAGTGGCTGCTCGATAGCTAATATCTGTTCTGTGTACACAGATCAATTTCAGACCTGTTAAGCTTGCATAACTTTGCTGTAACACAAGCGGAAAGCTCCACCTACTGGCTATTTAATCAATGCATTGCTTTTCAATGCAGTTTCATAGCAGTCACATGACTGAAAAAATGTTGTTATTCTGAAACGGCGCAAATGAACCACGTAAACCGAGGGGCTACCTTATATATATTATATATATATATATATATAATATATATATATTATATATATATAAATCAATACAAACTTTTTGCATATGAAATTAGCACATCCAGCACGTTCCCCACTAGCTTTCCCCCAGTAAAACTCCATGTATACTGTTACCAATGTACAAGAGGATCGGGTAAGATATGCAAATTAGATATTGCAAAATCTTTTTGCTTCAAATACTGTTTTTAACACAGCTATCCCTTAATAGGGTTTATTGCAGCAATACAGAAACCACTGCTAGACAACTGCTTCCTTCTTTTTTAGAACTCTTCAGTAGCTAGCAGATAGATTCTGATTGCTGCTTAGGTAAAGCTAATTTCAGGTTAAATCAAATATATCGCTATGGTTTACTAGTAAGGGATTAAAAACTAGTAATCCAGAGTAAAAAAGTTAGTAGTCTTCTAAATATTAAGGAAAAAGTAACATTTCTAAATCATCCGCTGCAATTTATAAGTCATCCGGGACCACTGGGAAATTTCAAACCCTGTATATACAGTATATATATATATTATATATATATTATATATTATATAGATATATATATAATATATATATATAATATATATATATATATATCTATATATATATATATATACACTTGTATGGAAAAGTTTAGGCACCCCTGACAATTTCCATGATTTTTCATTTATAAATTAATTGGGGTGTTTGGATCAGCAATTTCATTTTGATCTATCAAATAACTGAAGGGTACAGTAAATATTTCAGTAGTGTAATGGGGTTTATTGGATTAACAGAAAATGTGCAATATGCATCAAACAAAAATTAGACAGTGCATAAATGTGGGCACCCCAACAGAAATATTGCATCCAATTTTAGTAGATCCTCATTTAGCAGAAATACAGCCTCTAGACACTTCCTAAAGCTTGTAATGAGTGTCTGAATTCTGGGGGATGAAGGTATTTTGGACCATTCCTCCTTGCAAAACATCTCCAGTTCAGTTAGGTTTGATTGTTGCTGAGCAGGATAGCCCACTTCAAATCACCCCACAGATTTTCAATGATATTAAGGTCTGGGGACTGGGATGGCCATTCCAGAACATTGGTACTTGTTCCTCTGCATAAATGCCAAGTAGATTTTAGCAGTGTTTTGGGTCATTGTTTTTGTTGAAATATCCAGCCCCGCCGTAACTTCAACTTTGTGACTGATTCTCAACATTATTCTCAAGTATCTGCTGATATTGAGTGGAATCCATGTGACCCTCAACTTTAACAAGATTCCCAGTACCGGCACTGGCCACACAGCCCCACAACATGATGGAACATCCATCAAATTTTACTGTGGGTAGCAAGTGTTTTTTTTCTTGGAACGCTATGTTCTTTTGCCGCCATGCATAATGCCCCTTGCTATAACCAAATAACTCAATCTTTGTTTCATCAGTCCACACACCTTCTTTCAAAATTAAGCTGCTTGTCCAAATGTGCGTTGCATACTTCAAGCGACTCTCCCATACAGCTTCTTCTTGTGCAAAGAGTCCTGAATTGTTGAACTATGCACATTGTACACCATCTGCAGCAAGATGATGTTGTAGGTCTTTGGAGGTGGTCTGTTGGCTGTTTTTTGACCGTTTTCACCATCCTTTGACTCTCCGACATTTTACTTGGCCTGCCACTTCTGGCCTTAACAAGAAATTTGCCTGTGGTCTTCCATTTCCTCACTATGTTCCTCACAGTGGACACTGACAGCTTAAATCTCTAATATAGCTTTTTCTGCTTTACCCTAAACCATAATGTTGAACAATCTTTGTTTTCAGGTCATGTGGGAGTTGTTTTGAGGCCCCCATGTTGCCACTCCTTCAGAGGAGATGTCAAAGAGAACAACAACCTGGCAATTGGCCACCTTAAATACCTTTTCTCATGATTGGATGCACCTGTCAATGAAGTTCAAGGCTTAATGGGCTTACCAAACCAATTGTGTGTTCCAATTAATCAGTGCTGGGTAGTTACAGGTATTCAAATCAAACAAAATGACAAGGGTGCCCAAATTTATGCACCTGTCTATTTCGTTTTGATGCATATTGCACATTTTCTGTTTAATCCAATAAACCTCATTTCACTACTGAAATATTAACTGTGTCCTTCAGTTATTTGATAGATCAAATGAAAACACCCAATTATTTATAAATGAAATTCATGGAAATTGTCAGGGGTGCCTAAACTTTTGTATATATATAGTATATATATAATAATATATATATATATATATACTATATTATATATATAGTATATATATATATTGATCCCAAGTTATTACACTCCTATGTACAAAATAACAACTGCTGGGGTGGATATGTCAAAAAATAATAGAACAATTCAGAAAAAGACAGCACTCACCAGTATTTAGCAAAGTAAAAATTAGCTTTTAAAGTTTCATTTAATAAACAAAGGGAGATTGCATGACAGTGCCAAAGTTAGTTCATCCTCAGTGTGATGTCCCATGAAAGAAAGTATAAAAACAATACAGTTACAGTTAATTTATGTCCCAATAGGTCAGCATTTTCCACCGGAGGTTTCCCCTTCAGATGGTGTTAGTAAACCGCATGGCTAATTTACATAGATGATGACACGGTAATGTATCAACGCCCCCTCGGCAAGTGTATAGTAGACATATCATACGTGTTATGTAGAAAACGGATATCCAACACATGGTGAAAAAAAGCAACAATGTTTGCTATAGGCAATTTTGCACAGCATCATGTTCCACATCTAGCGGATGGTTCTGTTGTTCAAAAATACCAGGCTTCCGATCTTCAACATCCGAAAGGAGCATAGGAAACTTGACTCTTAATATATCACACCCACGGGTGGACGTCATCCAGGGGAATGTACTTGTCATCATGGATTATAGAATACTGAATGAGAGGTGTCAAAAGCGCACGGTCATAAGCAATGATAGTGTCTCCAGGAAAACTTGCTCTCCATCTTCATGCCCCACTTATCGCAGGTGACACCATATCGCAGGATCAATTTTATATATATATATATATATATATATATATATATATATATATATCCATCATTATAGCATTGGTGACAAAACAAAAAATAAAAGCTAATTTAATTTAATTTGCTAATACTGGTGAGTGCTGTCCTTTTCCTGAACTTTTATATATATATATATATATATATGTATGAGGCCTATTTATGAAATGTCTGTCGGGACCTGATCCAACATGCGATCAGGTCCAACGAGACATCGCTGAATGTGGAGAGCAATATGCTCTCCGTATTTTGCATTGCATCAGCAGATCTTGTGAGCTGCTGGTGTAACACCACCCCCTGCAGACTTTGCAGCCAATCGGCCCGTCAGCAGGGGGTGTCAATCAACCCGATCATATTCGATCGGGTTGAATTCGCGGTGATTCCTGTCCACCTCATCAGAGCAGGTGGACAGGTTATTGGAGCAGGCGGTCTTTATACCGCTGCTTCTTAACTGGTGTTTCTGGCGAGCCTGCAGGCTCGCCAGAAACACAGGCCCTCAAGCTCCGTATGGAGCTTGATAGATAGCCCCTAAATCTCTCTATATATACACAGTATAAATATATATATACTGTATATATATATATATATATATATATATATAATATAATATATATGTATACAGTATATATATACGTTGATTGGAGTAGCCGTGTTAGTCCAGAGATTTAGATATCAAAATAACAAGAGTATTGCATTGAGCAATGATACTTTTTATTGGACTAACTATACATTTATAAGATGACAAGCTTTCGGAAGAGTTCCTTCCTTTATCAAGTCTGAAGGAATACTGACCAATTCCAATATTTATATATATAAAAATATATATAATTTTATATATATATTATATATATATATATATATAAATATATATATAATATATATATATATATAATAATATCTATATATATATATATATTATATATATGTATTTTATATAATTTAATTTTAAATTTTTGCACAACTATAAGAGTTATTTTTATGGCAATCTCATTACTGAATCTCATTACTGAACAGCAGTGTGTCTGTTTATTTTTGTTCTGTGTATTGTATGATGAAACAATATTACTGATTTGTGACATGTATGACCAATTGTGGATATTCTTAACTGTTTATTTATTTTGAAGCAAAGTGCAAAAAAAAAAAAAAAGATAGAAAGAAAGAAAAAAGAAGGCATTTTAAAATGTATTAAAGTGTTTTCGTCTTCTTTGGAAAAGAGCTATATATTTATATATATATATATATATTTATATATATATATATAATATATATATATTATAGTATATATATATAATATGTATGTATATATATATAATATATATATATATATATATATATATACACAGTATATATATAATAACACAGATAATGATGTAAGCGAGAGAGATAGCTCTGTAGGCTAATTGACCATATGTTTCTATCTACAGTTTGTGTTCAAAGCTTAAGGCTGTAAATACAAATATAAGGCCAATTCAATTTAATATCCTTTTGAGCTAGATAAATTAAGAACCTTTAGGTTGGTTAATATTGCTATTATTTTTCAGCTTCAAATTATCAGTTAAAAGCCAAGACCCTATGAGCAGGAGCACTTTGAGTAAACATTGAGGAGAAAGCAATCATATAAATAATACTTGTGTGCAAGGTCTTTTTAAATAAAGGTCTTTGTAAATCATGGCTAAATTACATAAAGCACACAAACACTCATACATACACACTCACACATATACTCACACATACACACACACACATGCACAAACACATACATACATACACTCACCCATACACCCACATATACTAACACATTATACACATACACAAGACACACCCACACACACAAACACTCACATACACAAAAGCATATACACAAATACACATACACAAACACACACACACACATACTCACACACACACACACCAACACACACATACGCACACATACACACATACACATACACCACACATATACACATACACATACACATACACACACACACACACTCACACATACACACATACACACATACATACACAGATATACTCACATAGACACACATACAAATATACACACACACTCACATACACACACACACACTAACATACATACATTCAGCTCCTTTATATTTGTCTAAATTGCCCTCAACAAATTTTCAAGAGGTGTGGTCATGGGTCAGAAAAACAATGCATATATTTTTTTAATAACAAAACTACTTTAGAGCATTTAAAACATTTATTTTGTGTCACGCTCCCTAGAAAAGACCAAAAAGTGTATTCTGTACCCTGCAGCTGCTAAAAATCAAATGTAGGTAAGGCAATTGGCAGTACATGTTTATACATGTTTATATATATCATATGCAAGACATTATGTACTAAGGAACATATTAGAGACAAGTATGGTCATATGAATAGAACATGTTAAGCAAGGTTAACTTACAGTGAATGTTTTGCATTGGAAGAGCGATAAACTTTAAAATTCAACAATATCAGTGGGGGGGGCGGAGCCGGCCACAATCCAACATGGTCGCTTCTAGTTAGAGCTCTGACAGTAACCACTCTTAAAGGCAGAAGGATGTCAGTGTGAGAACACGCTTTATACCTCCAAATACCACAACATACAAGGTATAGCCTTACAGAGCTACGGATTCGTAAAACGGGCTGAAATAAGAAGCATATAAGCTGAATTGCCAGAGGCCTAGTACCGTGGCCTCCTGTCTCGCAGTTAGCAGCTTTAATCCCGGCGCCACAACGGAAGAAGCAGACTCTTCTTAAGGTACTCTAAAGCACTGTTGTAGGGAGAGTATAGAGCCGAAAGGACTGGAACCGGATCCGAGTTTCGCTGTACAGGTAGAGCTGTGGAAACGCTCAGAGGAGCAACTGAGTGTGACCATAGCTTTTAAACCCCTTAAGAAACAAGGTCTGGGTGTGCAGGCACAGACTCGGTTATAAACATTGAACAGTGAATGGGGATATAACTTCTACAGTGTGGCAATATAAAAATAGACATTATAAAAGCTTCCCATCAAGGGTCTTATTGTATAAGCTTTAGCTCAGAATTCATTTGCGCACTGCAGCAATGGCAGCAAAATCCACAAACAGGGCAGAAAAAGCTCCTAAGGGATTAAACTGAATTGAGAGGGAAACACAATTCCTTTTAAAAGCTATGGAGCATCAATCTGCAGATGAGGGGGCAACCTCTGTAGCTAATAATTTGAGTGACTCTTCACGAGCTAGAGAAGACTCACCTATTACTAAGCTGATTTGAGCAATTTAACAACCAAAACTGATCTCTCGGTTTTTATGACACAGGTCAGGCTAGGTTATTAAAGATGGAATAGCTGAAGTGAAAAGAGATATGAATGAGCTGGGGCAATAGAGTGCTCTGTCTAGAGGAGCACAAGGAAGAGTTGGAGCAGTCAGCAGACATATGAGTCAGGATGAAACTAAAAATCAACTGAAATTGCAAGTTGAGTGACTTGGATAATGGGGCCGCCGCAGTAACCTTAGGATTCACGGGGGTCCCAGAGAAGATCCTTCCTGCCCAAATTTCTTTGTAATTGCAGAACTTATTCAAATTTTTATTGCGAACGGATTTGTAAGATACCATCAGTCTGGATAGAGCACATAGGGCCTTACAGCGCCGCTGAGAGACATTATTCTCTGCTGCCATAAATTTGGAGACAAAGACGCATTTTACAAGCTGCAAGAAAGAAAGCACCTATAAGATTGGTGAGGACCCAATTCAAATATTCACTGATATGAGCCCGATCACACTGGCAAAAGGAAGGAGGCGAGATACTCAACTATACACCTGCAGGATTTGTGGATCCACTATAGGTGGGGATTCCCATTTGCGATCAATGTAAAAAAGGAAGATAAAACCTTTACTTATAAAAAACCAGATGACCTGGAACAGTTTGCAAAAAGTTGATATTCTTCAACCATCACTCCCCAGGATTTCAGCCCATGGCTAAAATGAGCAATTAAAGAAAAACACACCCAAAACATCAAAGCTCAGGATGGACCTCTGTACCTGTCAAAATATGAAATACTGCCTCCCGACAATAGAAGCAGTTACGGATCAAACCTAATACCTTCCAAAACAACATCCTTGTAACATGGAGGAATATGGAATGCTTCTTGAATGAAGTTGCTAGGGAACTTTTAGCACACTGACATTTTATTTTTCTAACTTTTCATCACACATGGATGCCTGAAAAGAGATGGTTGGCAATTGACTTTGCCAAATTTCTTTCCCCTCCCTGCAATACGGAGTAGCAATCAGCTGCTCCACAATTTTGTTTAGTATAGGAAACCTATATGTTTAGTTTATATTGTCAATTTATTGTTTGTTTATTTGTATGCTCGCTCTCCAGATCGTTGAAAAGAGATGCTATCCACATAGGTATTACAAAATGTCACTGGGAGGATCCAGGTATGCTTATGACCCTTCCCCTGCAGAGAATGTTAGGATGACTGTCACAACCCTGCAGACAGGTGAGATTAGATTTATCTTCTTACGTATGACTCATGCACAACACAAAAATTAACATAGTAACACAAAATGTCAAGGGCTTTACTACTCTCCCACAAAGAGATCCATTGCACTAGAATCTGATATGGGCCTGATTGGCCTCTAATCCCATTCCATTGGAAAATGGATGACTTATTATTACATTTCCCGGACACTCTGGGCTCTATAGGAAAATATTTTCAATTTAACACTATAGCAGATTCTCCAGGGAGCATGTGGGAGGCACATAAGGTGGTAATATGGGGGAGTGTATTAAGCTTAAATCATACAAGAAGAAAATATATAATGCCACTGTAGATGCTTTGATGACACAGATTAGGAGCCTTGAACTTAAACATAGGAATAACCCGAAAAACATAACACTTTTGCAGCTTACTAGGGAGAGACAAGATTTACAACTCAATCTTAGTAAAATAAGCTAAAAGAAAAAGCCCTATATCTTAGAAAATCCTTTTTTTATGAGAATAACAGAGAAGGCCCTTCATTGGCGAGATTGTTAAAAACACAGTTGCTCACACACATAAAATGCACTTAAAACTCCAGACACCATGAAATATATATGATAGTCAGGAAATAGCAAAAAATTATACAACCTGGCACAAGTGATGATCCAGAGCATATGGAAAAAATTAGAGAATATCTTAAGGCAGCTGATGTCCCTAAATTAAAGATTGGCAATAAAGATAAACTAGAGCAACCAATCACATTGCAAGAAATTCGAAAAGCAATAGCAAGTTTGCCTTCCAGGAAAATTTTGGTGCCGACCGGTTTACAAACCCATACTATAAGAAATATAAAGAGATAATTGCTCCGCATCTACAAAATCTTTTTAACACACTGACACGAACGGATATATGCCCATCTCTCTGTTAAATACAGACATAAAGATTTTAGGGAAAATTCTTGCACAGCGTTTAGCGGGCTCTTGGGAGATGTTGTCCACACTGATCAAGTGGGTTTTATCCTCTGTAGAGAGGCAAGGGACAACACTGTCAGAACCCTGACACTAATGTCATATGCTTAAAAGAGGGCGATCCCGGCAGTGATCCTCGCGACCGACACTGAAAAAGCGTTTGACAGGATCAATTGTCAATTCCTAAAATAAACATTAACAACATTTGGAATCGACCCCAAGATAATAACTTGGATTCTTAGTTTGTACTCCACTCCAGCAGCAAAGCTAAAAGCAAATGGTCTGCTCTCCAAGCCTTTTAACATTAGGAATGGAACGAGGCAGGGGTGCCCTCTGTCTCCTACACTATTTATATTGACTATGAAGATCATGGCAGCTCATATTAGAGCTAATAATACTATTACAGGTTATTACAGGTATTGAAGTAGGCCCCAATAGCTTCAAAAATGCATTATATGCATACAATGTGCTCTTTACAATAACATCGCTAGCAATTACGATTCCGGCAATAATATTAGAATTAAACACTTTTGGTCAGTTCTCTAATTTCTTAGTAAATCCTTGAAAATCAGAAGTACTAAACATCTCACTGCCTCATAGAGAATACCGAACACTAAATAAACCCATTAACCCCTAAACCTCCGGCCACCCACATCGCAGCCACTAAATAAACTTATTAACCCCTAAACTTCTGGCCTCCCACATACCCGCCACAAAATAAACCTATTAACCCCTAAACCACCAGCCCCCCACATCGCAAAACACAAAATTAAACTATTAACCCCTAAACCTAACACCCCCCTAACTTTAAATTAAAATTAAAATATAACTTTATTTAAATAAATAAAAACTTACCTATAAAATAAAAATAAACCTAACATTAAACTAGAAATTAACCTAACATAACTGTTCTAATAATTTAAAAAAATACTACCAATTAAAAAATCTAAATTACAAATTTAAAAAACCTAACACTACAAAAAAAATTAAAAAAATCAAAAATTACAAAAAATAATACACTAAATTGCCCTAACATTGCCCTAAGTTAAACAGCTATTTTACCTGTAAAAAAATACAAAGTTCCCCCCAACAGTAAAACCCACCACCCAACCAACCCCCTAAAATAAAAACCTAACTCTAAAAAAAACCTAAGCTACTCATTGCTGCTAAAGGTAATTTGTATGGGCATTGCCCTTAAAAGGGCATTCAACTATTTTTCACTGCCCTTAAAAGGGAATTCAGCTCTTTTACAAAAGCCCAAAATCCTAATAAAAAAAAAACACCCAAAAAAATCTAACACTAACCCCAGAATATCTACTCACAGTTCCTGAAGTCCGGATATCCATCTTCATCCAGGTGGCCAAAAGTCTTCATCCAGGTGGTGTCACCTTCATCCATCTTGGGGGATGTCTTCTATCTTCATCCCAGTGGTGCAGAGCGGAATCATCCTGGAAGCCGATCTTATCCTGCACGGAGGGTCTTCTTCATATAGTCATCGCTGTACACTGAAGTTGAATGGGAAGTTAGCTGTTTCAAAATGGGCGTACCTTGCATTCCTATTGGATGATTTGATTCTTGAAATTCAAATCAGCCAATAGGATGAGAGCTTCTGAAATCCTATTGGATTTTCAAAACAGCCAATAGGATAAGCGCTACTGAAATCTATTGGCTGTTCCCTTAAGAGCAATGGGTATCTTGTTTTTTTTTTAGGGGGTTAATAACTTTATTATAGTGTTAGCGATGTTGGGAGTGGCAGAATAGGGGTTAATAACTTTATTATAGTGTTTGGTGATGTCGGGGAGCGGCGGAATAGGGGGTTAATAACTTATTATAGTGTTAGCGATGTCGGGGAGTTGGCAGATTAGGGTTAATAACTTTATTTAGGTGTCAGTGATGCTGGGAGGGCAGATTATGGGTGGTTAGATTTTTGGTTTATGTTAGGGTGTTAGGTTTAAACGTTTATTTTTTTACCCATAGACATCAGTGGGGTTGCGTTACGGAGATTTTTCATACCGCACTTCAGGTGTAAGGTATTTTTCTAACACTCTCTCCCAATTGATGTCTATGGGGGAAATCGTGCACAAGCATGTCAAAACAGCCCTTGGATTTTGTGCGGTATGGAGCTTCATGCCACAATATCACACACACAAGGAGGCTTTCAGTAACTAGTAATGGCAGCGCTATGGAGAGTGAAATAACACAACTTTTTTGGCGTTAGTTTCGCACCCTGTTTAGCGCAAAACTCGTAATCTAGATTATAGTTAGTTGATTAGGAGAATCAATAAAATTGTATGGATCTCCTGTGTTAGTTCTTTTATTAATGGAATATCACTATAAATATTATCCCAGCGGTGTACTCCAGTTATGTTATATATATATATCCTAGTTTACACTATTATTTATTACATTTCAGCAGTAACCTCCAAACGATGTGGGTATATACTTACACAAATTTAATTTTAACTAAAATTTAACATTTCATCCTTAGTTTTGATCAGTTCAGCTTTATAAACACATTGAATAAATGTATGTAGAATATAGATTATGAATCAATTATATTTGTCTATGCTGTTACAATTTTCTATACAAAACAAACATACCATATATTTCTATAAATTAACCTTAGCTCCAAATGAATAGCATTAAATAAATTCTTATTTATCCACAATAAAACAAATTCTAAAATATATCACAATAACTGCAATTAACTTATGACATAAAAATATATAAATCCTTTCTTAATGATAATATTTAACACCAGTACACTTACCACCCTAGTCTAATCAATATTAAATATAAGAATAAGATACCTTTTAACTCACAGCTGCAGCTATACTATGCTATAAAGAATGTATTGGCTAAAATCTATTAAAATTGTAAAATAACCATTAATACATTGCCAACAAACCAGTATGAGAATTTAGCTTTTCCAGATAAATTATTTTCACCGTCATATAAGAGGATGCACAAGTCTGGAAGTAAATGTTAGGCCCAAAACTTACAAAATTCTGTGTATTTCCAAGGCAGCAGTTTAAGTCAGTTAGTCAAGTTAAGCAGGATCCACCAGCATTCACCAGCATTTAGCATTCAGCCCCCTTTTACTTCCTGTGCAAGGGTTTTTATCTCTCTGATAAAACCCACCTCTTTTCTAATCATTGGTGAAATTTTGGTTATGCCCTTAATCGAAGCTTGTCCCGTATTGGCCTTTTGGTAATGCATATGGCAGTCCAACCCCCATGGCTGAACATTTAGTAAATATTACAGATACATATTCTCTTATATGTTTTCATTAAATACACTTATATTTTCCAGTATCAATAAACAATACGTTGCACAATTCAAGACCACACATGGCATACTGATGAATTCTATAATAATTAATTATATACACATATTCATTACACTTTAACACAAATATATCCCACATTTAAAGCATCTCTACATATCGTAAGTACCTGTAATAGAATTCTGTAGCAATGTAATCATGATATATATACTGTATATATATATATATATATATATATATATATATATATATATATATATATATATATATATATAATACGTTGATTGGAGTAGGAGTACGTTGATTGGAGTTGGAGTATTGCATTGAGCAATGATACTTTTTTATTGGACTAACTATACATTTATAAGTTGACAAGCTTTCGGAAGAGTTCCTTCCTTTATCAAGTATTGCTTTAGACTTGATAAAGGAAGGAACTCTTCCGAAAGCTTGTCAACTTATAAATGTATAGTTAGTCCAATAAAAAAAGTATCATTGCTCAATGCAATACTCTTGTTATTTATATATATATATATATATATATATATATATATATATATATATATATATATATATATATATATATATATGAGCATTATTATTATTGACTATATATATTCCATTTTATTATGGCACGTCTCAACAATGTTTAAAATATGGACCCTTATCTATGACATAATAATAGGATAATTTACTGCATCTGTATTCATTCATATTTGGAATTTCACTGGTTTATCAGATGCCTGAAATAAAAGAAGCAGTGTGATTATTCTAAGGTTTTGGAACACATTTTAAATTTACCAATGCAGCTCCAATATAGCAGACATCTATTCAATATAGTATAATTTTCAGATCAATATATATATATATATATATATATATATATATATTTCCAATATGATCTGAGAATTTTAAATTATTATGAAGATTAGGCACTATTCATTTATTTGAGATTTAGCTTCCCATGCCATACAGAGATTTAAACTGCTAGCCTGTCTGGGATTTGTGGATTGAGATCGAGCATAGGATAATTAACTTTTGTATGCAAAGATGTTATCTTTCCTGTAAACCTGTTTTCCTGGAGCAGATTTTTGGGCTTCTTTCCCCCTGGGGTCTTAGGATGAGTCTCTTTTCAAGCTGGAAAGTCTTTGTGCGGGATCCCTTTAAAGAGACCTTCCTTCATTAATTGAACAAAGGTTTACCTTTTGTCCTCAATTATGTATTAAACAGTGAGGGGGGAGCTCTGCTGTGGCTATAGTCCACTCAACTCATGTCAGGGGAGATATTAGCTGACATTAAATATTAAATTATTTGACACATATGTAGTTCATTTAATGCTACTCACAGGTACCCTGACATTATTCCCCCTTTAAATTTTAATATATGTAGGACACATGTATTGGAATTGACTTAAAGTCCAGTGGTACTTGGTGAGTGTATTTACAGTATGCATCATAGACAGTCTTACTATGAAGGGAGTCCGTTATTTTCTATCCTGATATTTATGCTAATTTATTTATCAAACTACAATACTTCATTAGTGCATTTGGGGAAATGACCTTTCATTCTCCCTCTATGTCTTGTAGTTAGAATCTAGGATAGCACACTCGCAGCTGATTAATATGGACCCATTTATCAATAAAAGTATTATTTTTAGGGATCCTAATTTTATAGGCAACGGGGATATTTTGTCAGTAATGACAAAAGGACCCTTTCATGATGGAAGGAACTTCCTCTCCTTATAAAGATAAACTTTATTATTACTTTCATACTCCTTTTTGGAAGTTTTAAAATCATAATAGTTTTAGCAGCAGTTGCGGAAGTCTCTATGTTCTTTTGAGCTAATGCAAAAGCATATTGCAGATGCTTCCTTAAGTTTTCCACATATTGATGTGTAGTAGCAGCATTTATTAAATTCTGGTCTGATGTATAGTGCAGTAAATGTTGAGGTAGAACCATTTTTCTACCAGTCATCAATTCAAAAGGTGACATCTTAGTAGCACTACTTGGGGTTGCTCTTAATGCCATTAGGACTAGAGGTAATTTTACATCCCAGTCCTTACCTGTTTCACTCACAAACATTTTTAACATTTTCACAATGGACTGGTTGTAATGCTCTACACCACCACTAGAGGCAGCTCTATATGCTATATGGAGCTTTCTTTTAACCCCTAGTAATTTCCACATTTTTGTCAACACTTTGCTAGTGAAGTGGGTTCCCTGATCGGATTCAATTCACTGGGGCAAACCAAATCTTGAAAATACGTGGTTGATGAGAAATGCTGCACATGTTTCAGCACTATTATTAGGTGCACTGGACCAATAAAATCAAATTTGTATATCTGACCATGGCATTACCATGCCCCTTTTCTGCAATGGCACTCAATGGTTTGGCGCCGTGGGTTGGAACTGTGGACAGATTAAACAACCTTGACAGTAGGTTTGAACATCTTTCAACATGTGTGGCCAAAGGCATAGTCACGCAAAATTTGATATGTTAATTTGGCACAACGATGGCCAGATGTGGAAGCATCATGGGCATGTTGAAGCATGAGACCTCTGAACTGGGCAGGTACCACCCATTGCTGGATACCTGTTTTGGAAGTTCTAATTAACAAACCATCCTGTAATTTGAATTGTTATTTGGATTTCCTTAACCCTTTGAGTGCTAATGATGGCTCTGAGCCGTCACATAGTTTCCCACTCTGGTGCTAATGATGGCTCAGAGCCGTCACTAGCACTCTCCCACCTTGAGGGAGATCTGGGGGCTCCCACCCACTCCTACCCCATCGATCGTGCCTGTAGAGTGACAGGCATTGCCGGGGCTTCCCGTTTTGTGTGGTGACGTCACGCGCAATAATGTGATGACGTCACCGCGCAACTTTATTTATACTTAACAATGTTAAGTATAGGAGGAGGGGGCATGCTGCCACTGGAAAGGTAACCGCCTAACCTTTCCAACAGTGTCTTGGGGGTCTGAAAAAAACAAAAAAAAAGTTAAAAAAATTGTTTTAAATTCTCTTAAATTGCATTAAATTCTCTTAGCACCCAGGTGGGAAAGTGCTTAGCACTCAAAGGGTTAAGATTCTAAGATCTTCCTTACCAATACCGTCCTCTTTTTAGATGGGGTTGTTTTCAGGATTTTCTATATGTTTATAGAAAATACCTATAATGGGGTTTTCTTTTTGACTAGTGATCAGGTCCTCACTAGGAGAATCCTGACTCCATTGTTCCAGGTTAGGCTCATTTTGTTGTTTAGCCTGGTTTCTGGTAATGTCTTCTACCTGATTTGCCCCCATTATGTGGTCAACATTGAGGAGCTCTCCAGTTATGGCTCCATGTTAGGCTAATGAGTCTGCAAGATCATTGTCTTCCTTATCAGGACCTTGAATTCTGGAATGACCCTTGGTATTTTTCCAGTGTATGGTTAACCCATTGGAAACCACTAACATCAATTTTGCAGAACAACTTGCCATGTGTGACTGGTTTGTTGTTAGTTTTCTGCATGCCATTTCTTTTCCAAGTTGGCAGGTATTCAACAAAACTGTCACGCACATAATTTAAGTCAGTAATGATCAGAAATTCATGAATATCTTGTTTAATAGCCGTCTCAATGGTTTTTAGAACAGCAGTTAGTTCTGCAACTTGACTGGATCTTGGTCCAATGTTGAAACCTACAGAAATATTTGGGAATCCATTTGCCCAAGTTATACCAATGCCAGCGACTAATCTGCACTCATTATCAATAGTCGCATGGTAAGAACAACCATCAACATATACCCAAGGTAATGTTTGACAGTGGTCCTTATTGTAAATTATATGGGGAAAGCAATTGTTCCTCCAGGAAATCATCTTCAAATAACTCTTCCCCAGGATCCTTAGCAGTACAGTCATGGAGCTCAGCAAGCCCCTGTGCGACTGGATTCTTTGTGTTTTGCTTATAGCTAATTTCTAAAGGCTAGCCTTGTAAGGAAATAGTCCAAGCTTTTATGCGGCTATTAGACAGGTTCCTATCTCTTATTTTCTCATTTCGCAAATATAGCAAAGGCTGGTGGGCGGTTTCTACAATAATTTTCTCGCCCTGTATATAGGTGCAGAAATTTTGTAGAGCTCATACAGTAGATAAGAGGGCTTTTTCGCAATCACTAAATTTTATTTCTACTGGGGATAAAGTTTTGCTTGCATAAGCAATAACTTTGCTTAAATTATCATGTGTGTGGTATAAAACAGTACTCATGATTATATGTGTGTAATCTGTCTCTAAGTAGAAAGGTTTATCACCTTCAGGGTAAGCTAAGCAAGGTGCTTGAGTGAGTTTTCGCTTCAGCTCTCTTATGGCTGTCTCTTGAGCCTCACTCCAGTGCCATTTCTGTTATGTTCTGTAAAGATATGTGGTAGAACAGGTGGTAAATAAGTTTAGGTACCTAGTATCCGCTATAGTAGGACCACTCAGCCTCACACCAAACCTTGGATTCACACAGATTTAACTTAAAGGAATCCGGTTTTGCTCATTGAACTGAGGGTCACTACTGCAGGGTACAGAGTGAAAACGGAGCTGTCACGCAACCAGGTTACAGGATGCCTGTATTTCAACAGATAGGAGGAGTATCTATAGATAGAGTAGGTAGTTAATCAACTAATTACTTAGTGATTAAATGATATAGCTGACACATATACAAAGAAGACAGGAAGTGAAATGGAATGTAATACAAACAGATGTAGTTCAAAGAGATATTGTAATTAGGCCAAAATGTATTTGTTAGGAATTCAGCACTTCAGGGAATATCATATGTAGTTAGAATGATATTTTGGATTATGTTATCAGATATAGATTATGCAATGATAGGATAGTAACAAACGATAAGTCACTTAGTTAGGTTCAAGGTGGTCACAGCAAATGATGTTAATCAAGCAGCAGTTCAAACAGATTAGGCAATGTAACAGGCAGTTGAAGTTAATCCTGCATTTTAGTGATAGTAACAGTCATTGAATACAGTGCTTAAGTAGTTTGCTTACTTGAGAGACATAATGATATCCAAATAGAGTAATAAAATATACAGACCAATTCCTGATGGTTATTTGGAAGGCTAAGTCAGAGCCAGATGAAAACCTTACGGTATCCTGAATGCTTGTTTGTAGAAAGGACACAGCACGGTACACGCGCTGCAGACACGCTGAGATGCCGGGTGTGACGTCACAGCCACCCGGTGTAACAGTTAGGGAATTGAAAGCAGCTCCTTTGGTTCCTAAGAAACTGCAAGTAATAGAATAGGCACACCGGCACACAGCAATGAAGGATTAATGTAGGCTGCAAAGTTTCAAAGCAACAAGTAAGAAATCCCCACAGATTGAGGAAAGGGCTAGGTGTCTTCAGAGAGGAGTCACATAAAGTAACTGATTCAAATTACCAAGCGAGGAGCATAGAGAGGAGGGGCCTTAAATAGGAAAAGAGGATTCAGAATTAAAGGGACAGGATTGTAATAGTGAATACCCTGACAGGACACCCCCCTCAAGGAGCCGCTCAGCGGATCAAGGACCTGGACGGTGAGGATTCCTCCTATGGAACAAGGAAACCAAGCGTGGAGCCATAACATTAGTAGCAGGCTCCCAAGAGTCTTCTTCAGGTCCATAACCCTTCCAACTGACCAAATACTGAAGGTGGTTTCGAAAGTATCGAGAATCTTGAATAGAATCAATCTCGTACTCCTTCTCATCTGTCACATGAGTTAAAGAAGTATCCATCGAAGATGTAGCCCTGATAGAAGCATAGGGTTTAAGGAGTGAGACATGAAATGTTGGATGAATTCTCATGGAAGAAGGTAATTGAAGAGTGACTGCATTCACATTAACAACATTCTTAATTTCAAAGGGACCCAAATAAAGTGAAGCGAGCTTTTTGGAAGGAACTTGTAATCTTATATTCTTCGTGCTTAACCAAACTTTATCTCCCACCTTATATTCAGGAGGTTTAGAACGTCGTAGATCGTAGTAATGTTTTTGAGCTTTTTGAGCATCGAGTAGTAGTTGTTTAACAGTGGCGAAACCTTTCACTAAGGTATTGATTTTATCATTAACAACGGGTATAGGAGAATTTTTTGGAGTCTGAATGTCATAAGAAGGATGAAAACCGTAGTTAAGGAAAAATGGAGACATTTTAGTGGAGGAGTTGAGCATGTTATTATGAGCAAATTCAGCAGTGGAAAAGGAGAGAATGCCAGTTATCTTGTTCTAGAGAACAGTAACAACGGAGATACTGTTCCAGGGCTTGATTTGTTCTCTCAGTCTGCCCATTGGTTTGTGGATGAAAAGCTGTACTTAACCTCCTAGAGATGTTGAGGGATTTACAAAGATGTTCCCAAAATCTAGAGGTAAACTGAGAACCTCTGTCACTAGTAATGGAATTTGGTAGACCATGTAATTTGACAATATGATCTATGAAAAGAGTAGCTGTTTCTTGAGCTGTGGGTAGACCTCTATGTGGCAGGAAATGGGCCATTTTAGAAAAAAGATCAACAATGACCATGATAGTGTTGAAGTTAGCAGAAGGTGGCAGATCGACAATAAAGTCCATGGCAATATCTGCCCAAGGTCTTTCAGGTACTGGAAGAGATAGAAGGTATCCGTAGGGACGTGTATGTTGATGTTTTTTAGTAGTGCAAAGAAAACATGTTTTGATGTATTGCTTGATTGTATCAGACATTTTGGGCCACCAATAATTCCTTGAGAGGATATGAAGAGTCCTATGTACGCCAGGATGACCTGCTAAAGAGGAATCATGAGCTGCTGCTAAAAGTTGATTCCTGAGATCCTTGGGTACATATAGCTGATCATGATGATAGAACAGTTCATCAGAATGTTTATTTAAATTGAGGTGTGTTATTAATGAATCCTCCTTCTGTTGCAGCTTTAGGGTCTCCAAGAAATCGTTTGTTAAACAAATGATTCTGTCTGCAGGTATCACTGAGGCAGGTGTCAAATGATCTTGTGGCTTAGGAGGTATACGAGAGAGGGTATCTGCCTTAAGATTCTTAGAACCTGGACGATAGGTGATCACATAATCAAAACGTGAAAAGAAAAGGCTCCAGCGGACTTGACGAGAAGTCAGGGTCTTGTTTGACTTTAAATACTCTAAATTACGATGGTCTGTGTAAATAGTAATTGGAAATTTTGTACCTTCCAAGATATGCCTCCAGAATTCCAATGCGGATTTGATGGCAAGCAATTCCTTATCACCAATACCATAGTTTATCTCAGCTGAGCTCATGACACGAGAGTAGAATGCAACAGGATGTAATGGCTTTTCTTGAGAGGCCCTCTGGGATAGAACAGCCCCTATTGCAAATTCAGAAGCATCAACCTCAAGCGTAAAATGACAACTGGGATCTGGAATTGCAAAATAGGGGCTGAAGTAAATTTATTCTTGAGGGTAGTGAAAGAGTCCTGAGCTTTACTATCCCATGAAAACCTGATATGTTTCTTAGTTAAAGTTGTTAATGGTTTAACAATATGTGAGAAATCTTTAATGAATTTTCTATAAAAATTCGCAAAACCAAGAAACCTCTGGACATCTTTTTTACATGAGGGTACTGGCCATTTGAGTATAGCTTCTACTTTACTGGTCTCCATAGTAATCCCAGTAGGAGAGATACAGTAACCCAGAAATGAAATAGAGTTAGTATTAAATATACATTTCTCTAGTTTAGCGTAGAGATGATGTTGTCTTAAACGAGATAGAACTAATTTTACATGTTTTAAATGATTTTCAAAAGTGTCTGAATAGACAAGAATGTCATCTAGATAGATAACAATACATACATCCAGAAGGTCGTGAAAAACATCATTTATGAAGCACTGGAAAGTGGCTGGGGCGTTGCAAAGCCCAAACGGCATTACTGTGTATTCGTAAAGTCCGTATCGTGTACGGAAAGCCGTTAACCACTCATCCCCTGCTCTCATCCTGATTAAATTGTATGCACCCCTAAGATCGAGCTTGGTATAGATGGTGGCACCCTGAAGGCGCTCAATTAGTTCAGGAATGAGAGGCAGGGGATATCTGTTTTTCTTAGTACATTTATTCAGTTGTCTGTAATCTATAATGGGGCGTAAACTGCCATCTTTATTTTTCACAAAAAACATAGCAGCACCTGCAGAGGAAGTGGATGGACGTATAAACCCTTTTTTCAAGTTTTCGTCTAGATATTCCTTAAGGTGTGCTAGTTCAGGTTGGGACAAAGGATATATATGACCATATGGAATGGTGCAGTTAGGAATGAGATCAATAGGGCAGTCATACTTCCTATGTGGTGGAAGTGTGGCTGCCTCAACCTTATCAAAAACATCAGCATATTCTTTGTAGCAATCTGGTAATGTCTCTACATTAATATGACAAAGTGTATGAGAATCAGTGCAGAATTGCTTGCAGTACTGAGAATCAAAAACTACAGTAGAGTCTGTCCAAGAAATAGTGGGGTTATGCATAGACAACCACTGAATACCGAGTATCATAGGGTAGACAGAACTTGGTAAAACATCAAAAGATATTAACTCAGTATGCCCTGAGTCTGAAGTAACCTTAAGTGGAACTGTATGGTGTGAAATAGGACCAGAACTAAAAAATGATCCATCAACCAAACGGATGGCTAGTGCAACACTCTTTTTTATTAGTGGTATTTTGTGCTTATCAACAAAAACTAAATCTATGAAATTCCCAGATGCTCCAGAGTCAATTACGGCCTGTACGTCTATCTTCTGCTGATCCCACTGCAACGAGAGAGGGATTGATAAATGAAGCAAATTATTATTAACCATATTAACATTGTGCTTAAATCTCACTCTCTTACCCTTCTTTTGACGAAGGAGAGATGGGCAATCCCTTACGCCATGATCCTTTTCGGCACAATAGAGGCACAAATTAAGCAGTTTGCGTCTGGCTTTCTCTTCAGGCTTTAGAGGGCCTCTAATCACAGCAACATCCATGGGTTCATCAACATTCTTGGTAGCATGGGTAGGAAGATTTATATGATAGGGAGTGTATTTCTTAGGAGTGATGTCAGTTATGGATTTTTCATATTTCCTTTCCCTGAGTCTCCGGTCAATACCAATACATAAAGTCATGAGATCCTCAAGAACATCTGGAATGATACCTCTAGCAAGTTCATCTTTTAATGAGTCACAGAGGCCCATGCGAAATTGATTTTTCAAAGCTGGGTTGTTCCATAAAGTGTCAGGAGCCCATCTTTTAAAGTCTGTTATGTATTCCTCTACCATCCTTTTCCCTTGGCGTAAGGATCTCAAAGCTGTTTCAGCAGTATTCTGCTTGTTATGATCCGCATATAAAAGGGACATCGCAGAAAAGAAAGAATCAAGAGAATTTAATATGGGATCATCAGTCTCATAGAAAGTGTTGGCCCAAGATTTAGCTTCTCCACGCAAAAAAGAAATCACAGTCAAAACTTTAATTCTGTCAGTAGGATAAGACCTAGGTTTTAAAGTGAACATAAGAGTGCAAGAATTTCTAAAGTCTCTGAACATGGACCTGTCCCCAGAGAATTTCTCTGGCGGACTTACAACAGGCTCCGGTGTAAACTCAGAAGTAGAAGGTTTAGTTGTCATATGCTCATTAATAAATTTTCTAATATTCTGGTTTTCAATTTGTATCTCTCTTAAACCCTGTAACATACTATCCATACTTTGTGCTAGAGAACCCACTCTATTGGAAAGCTCATTCAACTCCATGATAGTGGATAGAGGTACTTTTATTTTTTAGGCTTGGTAATATGTTATGTTCTGTAAAGATATGTGGTAGAACAGGTGGTAAATAAGTTTAGGTACCTAGTATCCGCTATAGTAGGACCACTCAGCCTCACACCAAACCTTGGATTCACACAGATTTAACTTACAGGAATCCGGTTTTGCTCATTGAACTGAGGGTCACTACTGCAGGGTACAGAGTGAAAATGGAGCTGTCACGCAACCAGGTTACAGGATGCCTGTATTTTAACAGATAGGAGGAGTATCTATAGATAGAGTAGGTAGTTAATCAACTAATTACTTAGTGATTAAATGATATAGCTGACACATATACAAAGAAGACAGGAAGTGAAATGGAATGTAATACAAACAGATGTAGTTCAAAGAGATATTGTAATTAGGCCAAAATGTATTTGTTAGGAATTCAGCACTTCAGGGAATATCATATGTAGTTAGAATGATATTTTGGATTATGTTATCAGATATAGATTATGCAATGATAGGATAGTAACAAACGATAAGTCACTTAGTTAGGTTCAAGGTGGTCACAGCAAATGATGTTAATCAAGCAGCAGTTCAAACAGAGTAGGCAATGTAACAGGCAGTTGAAGTTAATCCTGCATTTTAGTGATAGTAACAGTCATTGAATACAGTGCTTAAGTAGTTTGCTTACTTGAGAGACATAATGATATCCAAATAGAGTAATAAAATATACAGACCAATTCCTGATGGTTATTTGGAAGGCTAAGTCAGAGCCAGATGAAAACCTTACGGTATCCTGAATGCTTGTTTGTAGAAAGGACACAGCGCGGTACACGCGCTGCAGACACGCTGAGATGCCGGGTGTGACGTCACAGCCACCCGGTGTAACAGTTAGGGAATTGAAAGCAGCTCCTTTGGTTCCTAAGAAACTGCAAGTAATAGAATAGGCACACCGGCACACAGCAATGAAGGATTAATGTAGGCTGCAAAGTTTCAAAGCAACAAGTAAGAAATCCCCACAGATTGAGGAAAGGGCTAGGTGTCTTCAGAGAGGAGTCACATAAAGTAACTGATTCAAATTACCAAGCGAGGAGCATAGAGAGGAGGGGCCTTAAATAGGAAAAGAGGATTCAGAATTAAAGGGACAGGATTGTAATAGTGAATACCCTGACAATTTCATATCCCTCTTTAGAAGATGTAGCAGTGGTTTAGTTAATTCTGCATAATTATCAATAAATTTGCAAGAATAATTTGTCATACCCAGGAATGATCTTAATTCCTTTAAGTTAGTTGGGTTCTTATAATTTATTATAGCTTCCACCCTTTTCTTCTGAGGATTTGACCATTTAGAAGTAACTTCATGTCCCAAGAGGTTTACACAAGTGTGGCACCATTGAGCTTTTTAAGGGATAATTTGACAACTGCCCTTTTAAGTTGGCTGAGGACATTTTTAAGTTCTGTGATGTGTTTTTAAAAGTCTGGGATTTTGATTAACACATCATCAACATAAGATAAAGTCCCCCTTTCCAGTGCATCAGGCATAGCCTTATGCATGAATACAGCAAATTCACATCCTGAATTTATGTTTCCAAATGGGAGCCGAGTGAATGCATATTGAACCTTTTGGAATGAGAATGCAAGCGTATACTGGTCTTCCTTGTGTACTTTTATGGTCCAGTATCCCTGTGCACAATCAATTGTAAATATCTTAGATCCCTGCATCTGCGCTAGGCACTGGTCAATGTATAGCAAAGGCTAGCCAGACATGTATACTCATTTGTTTAGCTATCTTAAGTCAGCACACAAACGCCATTGTCTATTGGGCTTAAAAATACAGAGAATAGGATTATTATAAGAGCTATGCACCTGTCTGATAATACCCCTTTCTTCCAAGTTCCTTATGATTTCTGCAAGAAAATCATATGAGGCTAAAGGGAGTCTGTATTGTTTAACAAATGCAGGTGGTGCATTGGGATCTATTTGGATTCTTGCAATGTGCAGGTCTGTAGTCCCACAGTCATAAGCTAAGGAGATTTGCTCTTCGACTATTTGCTGAAATCCAGGAAAGATTTCAGACTGTCCTATCTCATATGCTTCTTCAAGCTTAGATGTGAGGTCCCCTTGATTATTATTTACATTACCCCCAGGATTCTATGTATTGGGGTATTCTTGTTCTCTGATCAGCTGATTAAATACCAGGGAGGCTTCTTTTATTTTACAAATGCCTTCCTCTAAGCTGAAAGGGTAAATAGACTGAATTGTGAATAATCCTTCTGGAATGGATGCAAAGTATTGTTCTATTAATTGTTCTTCAGTTAAGTGCCTTTCAGGTATTAGCCTGCTCCAGAGGCAAAGGTTAATCAAATCTATTTGTATGGCATATCTATGCAAGAGATCATTGCCAATGTATATTTGATTATGGGGATTATTTAAAACTAAAACAGGTGTTTCGCTGATTTATTTCCTATGGTGATAGATAATAAATATTTAGCGGTAATGTTATAGCTTTCAGAGTTATCATCTAGGTCATGGACCCAGTGATCTTGGGGAGAAAGATATTTAATTACTTGAGGCTCAGCGATCTGCGCTAATAAGCCTTTGCTTATGTAGCTAGCTTCCTGTTTTAAGATTAATTTGGCATACTTAGTTTTGCCAAGGTCATGCACTTTTATAGGGATAAATAAATCCTTAATTTTCTCAATTTCTGCAAGGAATTTGGAGTTATCACCCCCTTTAGGGGATTTAGGATCCTCCTTGTGGAGAGATATGGTTAATACATCATCGTCTAGGGAAATATTGGCTATCTTTCTAGACAAAATTTTAAAAGTATTACCATCAGAGCCACTTAGGGGAGGCTGATTATTTGTTTGTAGGATAGTTATTTCAGGTACAGAGTTATTCTTGAAATGAATCTCCACAGCATCTGGATTCTCTTCCACCACGTGACAGTTATGTCTGGTGTGAGGTATGCTGGACCGCTCAAAATTAATAGTTCTTTTTACTTGTGACCAAATTACATTATTTATGCAATCAATTATGGTACTTAGTTGCTTAAGGAGATCGATATCAATTATTAAACGATCAGTTGGTAGATCCACTATAATGACAGGATTTCTTATTACCCTGTTCCCCAGCTTTAGCTTTAACCATGCAGTACCCCAGATTTTGAGAGAATCACCCCAACACCTATTAGTGAACCATCAAATACCCTAAGTTTAGGTTTGTGGTTTGTTAGCTCATTTAGCTGTGTGTATTATCTATGTGATGAAATAGTTGCTTAAAATCCAGTGTTAATTAATCCCATGATAGGTTTAGTGACCAAATCCTGGAAGTCAGATAATACATAATATCTCCCTGCAGTTTCTATAATTTCACACTTTAAATTTCCATGTTTACACATTTGTGGGCTTTGCCACATTTTACCTGTATCAACCACTTTACCTGATGCAGAAGAACTTTCACTCTTACTGGTCATTTCTGGGCTGTAGGGAGGGAATTTGATTAGTACCATTATTGACATTTATTATTTCATCTGGTATACCTCTCCCCTCTCTCTCAGGTTATACCTGAGTATTTATAACTCTAACACTAAAAAAAACCTAAACTACTCATTGCCCTGAAAAGGGCATTTGTTTGGGCATTGCCCTTAAAAGGGCATTAAACTCATTTACTGCCCATCCCTAATGTAAATAAAACAACCCCCCAAAAAAAACCTTATAGGATGAGAGCAAGTGAAATTCTATTGGCTGTTCACCAACCAATAAGATTTTACTTGCTCTCATCCTATTGGCTGATTTGAAAATGTCAGCCAATAGGAATGCAAGGTACCTCAATAAATATGGGGTACCTTGCATTTAATCTTCAGTGTGCGGCGGACAATCACATGAAGGGGAACCTCCACGCAACCACGGAGAACCCCCGCTGGGAACCGCTGCCAAGGACCATCGCCGCCAAGGATCATCGCTGCCTCCGAGGATCTCCACATCTGGAAACACCGCTCCGCATCTTTGCTCCACGCTGCCTTCACTGTGGATGAAGATGATGGACCCATCTGAAAGAAGATCTTCTCCGCCAGACTTCAGGAATGGTGAGTAGCAACCTGGAGGTTAGACTTAGGTTTTTTTATTTTGTTTGGGGGGGTTGTTTTATTTAGATTAGGGATGGGCCGTAAAAGAGCTAAATGCCCTTTTAAGGGCCATGCCCAAGCTAATGCCCTTTTCAGGGCAATGGGTAGTTTAGGTTTTTATAGTGTTAGGTTTTTTATTTTAGGGGGGTTACTGTTAGGGGGGACTTTGTGTGTTTTTTGTAAAAAAGCTGATTATCTTGGGGCACTGCCCTGCAAAAATCCATGTTAAGGGCTACTGGTAGTTTATTCTTAGAGTAGGGGGTGTTTTTATTTTGGGGGGGGGGCTTTTTTATTTTCATAGGGATTAGGTTTAATTTTGTAAACTTTGGTAATTTGTTTTGTTATTTTATGTAATGTTAGCCTTTTTTATTTTTTGTAACTTTAGAATGTATTAGTTTAGGGAAATGGGTTAATTTAAGGGGGTGTTAGGTTAGGGGGCTTAGTTATTTAAATGGTTATTTGCATTGTGGGTTTTGGTAGTTTAAGGGGTTAATAAGTTAATTAGGTTTATTGCGATGTGGGAGTTTTGCGGTTTAGGGGTTAATCGGGAAAGGATTAATGTAGGCTGCAAAGTTTCAAAGCAACAAGTAAGAAATCCCCACAGATTGAGGAAAGGGCTAGGTGTCTTCAGAGAGGAGTCACATAAAGTAACTGATTCAAATTACCAAGCGAGGAGCATAGAGAGGAGGGGCCTTAAATAGGAAAAGAGGATTCAGAATTAAAGGGACAGGATTGTAATAGTGAATACCCTGACAATTTCATATCCCTCTTTAGAAGATGTAGCAGTGGTTTAGTTAATTCTGCATAATTATCAATAAATTTGCAAGAATAATTTGTCATACCCAGGAATGATCTTAATTCCTTTAAGTTAGTTGGGTTCTTATAATTTATTATAGCTTCCACCCTTTTCTTCTGAGGATTTGACCATTTAGAAGTAACTTCATGTCCCAAGAGGTTTACACAAGTGTGGCACCATTGAGCTTTTTAAGGGATAATTTGACAACTGCCCTTTTAAGTTGGCTGAGGACATTTTTAAGTTCTGTGATGTGTTTTTAAAAGTCTGGGATTTTGATTAACACATCATCAACATAAGATAAAGTCCCCCTTTCCAGTGCATCAGGCATAGCCTTATGCATGAATACAGCAAATTCACATCCTGAATTTATGTTTCCAAATGGGAGCCGAGTGAATGCATATTGAACCTTTTGGAATGAGAATGCAAGCGTATACTGGTCTTCCTTGTGTACTTTTATGGTCCAGTATCCCTGTGCACAATCAATTGTAAATATCTTAGATCCCTGCATCTGCGCTAGGCACTGGTCAATGTATAGCAAAGGCTAGCCAGACATGTATACTCATTTGTTTAGCTATCTTAAGTCAGCACACAAACGCCATTGTCTATTGGGCTTAAAAATACAGAGAATAGGATTATTATAAGAGCTATGCACCTGTCTGATAATACCCCTTTCTTCCAAGTTCCTTATGATTTCTGCAAGAAAATCATATGAGGCTAAAGGGAGTCTGTATTGTTTAACAAATGCAGGTGGTGCATTGGGATCTATTTGGATTCTTGCAATGTGCAGGTCTGTAGTCCCACAGTCATAAGCTAAGGAGATTTGCTCTTCGACTATTTGCTGAAATCCAGGAAAGATTTCAGACTGTCCTATCTCATATGCTTCTTCAAGCTTAGATGTGAGGTCCCCTTGATTATTATTTACATTACCCCCAGGATTCTATGTATTGGGGTATTCTTGTTCTCTGATCAGCTGATTAAATACCAGGGAGGCTTCTTTTATTTTACAAATGCCTTCCTCTAAGCTGAAAGGGTAAATAGACTGAATTGTGAATAATCCTTCTGGAATGGATGCAAAGTATTGTTCTATTAATTGTTCTTCAGTTAAGTGCCTTTCAGGTATTAGCCTGCTCCAGAGGCAAAGGTTAATCAAATCTATTTGTATGGCATATCTATGCAAGAGATCATTGCCAATGTATATTTGATTATGGGGATTATTTAAAACTAAAAACAGGTGTTTCGCTGATTTATTTCCTATGGTGATAGATAATAAATATTTAGCGGTAATGTTATAGCTTTCAGAGTTATCATCTAGGTCATGGACCCAGTGATCTTGGGGAGAAAGATATTTAATTACTTGAGGCTCAGCGATCTGCGCTAATAAGCCTTTGCTTATGTAGCTAGCTTCCTGTTTTAAGATTAATTTGGCATACTTAGTTTTGCCAAGGTCATGCACTTTTATAGGGATAAATAAATCCTTAATTTTCTCAATTTCTGCAAGGAATTTGGAGTTATCACCCCCTTTAGGGGATTTATGATCCTCCTTGTGGAGAGATATGGTTAATACATCATCGTCTAGGGAAATATTGGCTATCTTTCTAGACAAAATTTTAAAAGTATTACCATCAGAGCCACTTAGGGGAGGCTGATTATTTGTTTGTAGGATAGTTATTTCAGGTACAGAGTTATTCTTGAAATGAATCTCCACAGCATCTGGATTCTCTTCCACCACGTGACAGTTATGTCTGGTGTGAGGTATGCTGGACCGCTCAAAATTAATAGTTCTTTTTACTTGTGACCAAATTACATTATTTATGCAATCAATTATGGTACTTAGTTGCTTAAGGAGATCGATATCAATTATTAAACGATCAGTTGGTAGATCCACTATAATGACAGGATTTCTTATTACCCTGTTCCCCAGCTTTAGCTTTAACCATGCAGTACCCCAGATTTTGAGAGAATCACCCCAACACCTATTAGTGAACCATCAAATACCCTAAGTTTAGGTTTGTGGTTTGTTAGCTCATTTAGCTGTGTGTATTATCTATGTGATGAAATAGTTGCTTGAGATCCAGTGTTAATTAATCCCATGATAGGTTTAGTGACCAAATCCTGGAAGTCAGATAATACATAATATCTCCCTGCAGTTTCTATAATTTCACACTTTAAATTTCCATGTTTACACATTTGTGGGCTTTGCCACATTTTACCTGTATCAACCACTTTACCTGATGCAGAAGAACTTTCACTCTTACTGGTCATTTCTGGGCTGTAGGGAGGGAATTTGATTAGTACCATTATTGACATTTATTATTTCATCTGGTATACCTCTCCCCTCTCTCTCAGGTTATACCTGAGTATTTATAACTCTAACACTAAAAAAACCTAAACTACTCATTGCCCTGAAAAGGGCATTTGTTTGGGCATTGCCCTTAAAAGGGCATTAAACTCATTTACTGCCCATCCCTAATGTAAATAAAACAACCCCCCAAAAAAAACCTTATAGGATGAGAGCAAGTGAAATTCTATTGGCTGTTCACCAACCAATAAGATTTTACTTGCTCTCATCCTATTGGCTGATTTGAAAATGTCAGCCAATAGGAATGCAAGGTACCTCAATAAATATGGGGTACCTTGCATTTAATCTTCAGTGTGCGGCGGACAATCACATGAAGGGGAACCTCCACGCAACCACGGAGAACCCCCGCTGGGAACCGCTGCCAAGGACCATCGCCGCCAAGGATCATCGCTGCCTCCGAGGATCTCCACATCTGGAAACACCGCTCCGCATCTTTGCTCCACGCTGCCTTCACTGTGGATGAAGATGATGGACCCATCTGAAAGAAGATCTTCTCCGCCAGACTTCAGGAATGGTGAGTAGCAACCTGGAGGTTAGACTTAGGTTTTTTTATTTTGTTTGGGGGGGTTGTTTTATTTAGATTAGGGATGGGCCGTAAAAGAGCTAAATGCCCTTTTAAGGGCCATGCCCAAGCTAATGCCCTTTTCAGGGCAATGGGTAGTTTAGGTTTTTATAGTGTTAGGTTTTTTATTTTAGGGGGGTTACTGTTAGGGGGGACTTTGTGTGTTTTTTGTAAAAAAGCTGATTATCTTGGGGCACTGCCCTGCAAAAATCCATGTTAAGGGCTACTGGTAGTTTATTCTTAGAGTAGGGGGTGTTTTTATTTTGGGGGGGGGGGCTTTTTTATTTTCATAGGGATTAGGTTTAATTTTGTAAACTTTGGTAATTTGTTTTGTTATTTTATGTAATGTTAGCCTTTTTTATTTTTTGTAACTTTAGAATGTATTAGTTTAGGGAAATGGGTTAATTTAAGGGGGTGTTAGGTTAGGGGGCTTAGTTATTTAAATGGTTATTTGCATTGTGGGTTTTGGTAGTTTAAGGGGTTAATAAGTTAATTAGGTTTATTGCGATGTGGGAGTTTTGCGGTTTAGGGGTTAATCGGGAAAGGATTAATGTAGGCTGCAAAGTTTCAAAGCAACAAGTAAGAAATCCCCACAGATTGAGGAAAGGGCTAGGTGTCTTCAGAGAGGAGTCACATAAAGTAACTGATTCAAATTACCAAGCGAGGAGCATAGAGAGGAGGGGCCTTAAATAGGAAAAGAGGATTCAGAATTAAAGGGACAGGATTGTAATAGTGAATACCCTGACAATTTCATATCCCTCTTTAGAAGATGTAGCAGTGGTTTAGTTAATTCTGCATAATTATCAATAAATTTGCAAGAATAATTTGTCATACCCAGGAATGATCTTAATTCCTTTAAGTTAGTTGGGTTCTTATAATTTATTATAGCTTCCACCCTTTTCTTCTGAGGATTTGACCATTTAGAAGTAACTTCATGTCCCAAGAGGTTTACACAAGTGTGGCACCATTGAGCTTTTTAAGGGATAATTTGACAACTGCCCTTTTAAGTTGGCTGAGGACATTTTTAAGTTCTGTGATGTGTTTTTAAAAGTCTGGGATTTTGATTAACACATCATCAACATAAGATAAAGTCCCCCTTTCCAGTGCATCAGGCATAGCCTTATGCATGAATACAGCAAATTCACATCCTGAATTTATGTTTCCAAATGGGAGCCGAGTGAATGCATATTGAACCTTTTGGAATGAGAATGCAAGCGTATACTGGTCTTCCTCGTGTACTTTTATGGTCCAGTATCCCTGTGCACAATCAATTGTAAATATCTTAGATCCCTGCATCTGCGCTAGGCACTGGTCAATGTATAGCAAAGGCTAGCCAGACATGTATACTCATTTGTTTAGCTATCTTAAGTCAGCACACAAACGCCATTGTCTATTGGGCTTAAAAATACAGAGAATAGGATTATTATAAGAGCTATGCACCTGTCTGATAATACCCCTTTCTTCCAAGTTCCTTATGATTTCTGCAAGAAAATCATATGAGGCTAAAGGGAGTCTGTATTGTTTAACAAATGCAGGTGGTGCATTGGGATCTATTTGGATTCTTGCAATGTGCAGGTCTGTAGTCCCACAGTCATAAGCTAAGGAGATTTGCTCTTCGACTATTTGCTGAAATCCAGGAAAGATTTCAGACTGTCCTATCTCATATGCTTCTTCAAGCTTAGATGTGAGGTCCCCTTGATTATTATTTACATTACCCCCAGGATTCTATGTATTGGGGTATTCTTGTTCTCTGATCAGCTGATTAAATACCAGGGAGGCTTCTTTTATTTTACAAATGCCTTCCTCTAAGCTGAAAGGGTAAATAGACTGAATTGTGAATAATCCTTCTGGAATGGATGCAAAGTATTGTTCTATTAATTGTTCTTCAGTTAAGTGCCTTTCAGGTATTAGCCTGCTCCAGAGGCAAAGGTTAATCAAATCTATTTGTATGGCATATCTATGCAAGAGATCATTGCCAATGTATATTTGATTATGGGGATTATTTAAAACTTAAAACAGGTGTTTCGCTGATTTATTTCCTATGGTGATAGATAATAAATATTTAGCGGTAATGTTATAGCTTTCAGAGTTATCATCTAGGTCATGGACCCAGTGATCTTGGGGAGAAAGATATTTAATTACTTGAGGCTCAGCGATCTGCGCTAATAAGCCTTTGCTTATGTAGCTAGCTTCCTGTTTTAAGATTAATTTGGCATACTTAGTTTTGCCAAGGTCATGTACTTTTATAGGGATAAATAAATCCTTAATTTTCTCAATTTCTGCAAGGAATTTGGAGTTATCACCCCCTTTAGGGGATTTAGGATCCTCCTTGTGGAGAGATATGGTTAATACATCATCGTCTAGGGAAATATTGGCTATCTTTCTAGACAAAATTTTAAAAGTATTACCATCAGAGCCACTTAGGGGAGGCTGATTATTTGTTTGTAGGATAGTTATTTCAGGTACAGAGTTATTCTTGAAATGAATCTCCACAGCATCTGGATTCTCTTCCACCACGTGACAGTTATGTCTGGTGTGAGGTATGCTGGACCGCTCAAAATTAATAGTTCTTTTTACTTGTGACCAAATTACATTATTTATGCAATCAATTATGGTACTTAGTTGCTTAAGGAGATCGATATCAATTATTAAACGATCAGTTGGTAGATCCACTATAATGACAGGATTTCTTCTTTTTATAATTTTTATTTTTCAAGGCTTTATAGTTACAGAAAAGAAAAATATTACATTCATTTGAAGCACATAGATATGAAAAATATCCACATCATGTTTAAACAGGATCCAACTAAAATAACAAAAGGAAAAATAAAAAATTGCAAATATCAGATATCAAGCATCTATCCCGTAGAGAAAGTAAAATAACATTTCAGAGAAACCCCCTGTATAATTCAGATAATATAGATCATTATCATATACCTCTAAGTTTAGCAGTGGAAGAACAAGAGAGCAAAGAAAAAAAAGGGAGATGAAAGGGGGTTCTTCTTTAGTCCCTTCCTCAGTATTGTCGCTCAAGCCCTATTCGATTTAGATTTAATAATTAGCATCATCTAGCTTTAAATGATCATTCGGTCCTTGGACCGAATTACTAATCTAAATAAATCTAAATTACTCAGCTTTCTAAGGGCTTGTGGACTAACTCTGATACCTCCGAACCCTAAACTGCCTAGGATATCTAAATCTAGGATCAGCAAGTTTTGACTCTATATATGTCCATTTCCCATGACCGTTAACCGTACTTATTGGGGGGTACCTTTGCCTGCATAAAGTCTATTTAATGGTTCTCAACAAAACTCAATCCTAATATGTTAAATCTCTAGAGAACTTCAGCCATCCAGCCTTCTGAGGTTTAACCCCAGAAGAGGGCAGCGAGCGGTAGGCGGAGGGGAGGAGAAAGGGGAGGGAGAGGAGGGGAAGAAGAGAAGAGGGAAAAAAAAAAAAAAAAAAAAGGGGGGAAGGGGGGTAAAGGGGAGAGGGGAGCGAGGAAAAATTATATTGCCCCCCTTTCCAGCTTATATGTCACATCGCCAAACTATGGCTCTAAAAACCAGAGCCTTGGGAGATTTCCCCTGTCAATTTGTTGTTGTATCCACATGGACCCTTTCCAGTAAGATAAGAGCTGACTCTGTGTTCCCATGGGGAGGGAGCCAATAAATCTCTTCCATTTATTGAAGAACCTGGATAACTGTTTAGGATTGTTATCTCTAATATTATATTGCTCGAATACCATCTGATGTTGTACTTCTTTTAAGAAGTCTTTGAATTTAGGGGATTTTTTACCTCTCCAACTTTTAAGAATTAGATTCCTCCCTATCAGAATAAGTAGATTAACAAATCTATTGTTGGGAATAGCAGGGGTGTATTTACACAGAAAATTTTTTTGTAATGGGGTCAATTTCAAACTTATCCCTGTTATCTTATTGCTCCAAAAGTTTATTTTCTGCCAGAATTGATGTATTTTTGGACAAGTCCAGAAACAGTGTAGCAAATCTGCACTCTCATAACAGCATTTGGGGCAATTTTGCCTTTCAGGGTTCCATTTTGCCAATCGGGCAGGTGTATAGTACACCCTATTTAATAGTTTGAGGTGTGATTCTTTCCAACTATGCATAATCGTAGCACTAGAAACCAGTGTTATACTCTGTAAAGTTGTCGTGATATCTAAAGTAACCTTGTCCTTAGCCCATTTATTCGTTATTTCCAAAATATTGCGCTTCCCCCCAATTTTCAGAATAGTGTTATAAATGCGGGAGATAGTGCACACCCCCCCCCGATATTCTCTTAAAATTATTTTTAATTCTTGGCTATCAATTTCTGGTCCTGTGTCCTGCCTTAATGTCTCTATCCAATGCCTAAGCTGTAAGTAGGCAAAGAAACTGGACCTCGGGAGGTTAAATTGAAGAGATATTTGCTCGAACGACTGAAGCCTTAGATTATTGCCTTCACATACCTGAATTACATCATGCACTCCTCTCTCCGACCATGTCTGAAATATAGAAGGGTCTAATCCCGGTAGAAAGCCCGGGTTACCTCGTAAAGGCAAAAACTCTGATTTGCGAAAGTCAATTCTTAGTTCACTACATATTTTTTGCCAGGCCTGTACTATGGATTTGAATATAGTCATTTGGTGAATTATTCCAGGCAATCTGCTTACAGGGTGATGCAAGACTGCCTTTAAACTAAAAGGCTTAATTATTGATGATTCAATTTCAAGGAAGGAAACCGATTCTCTTTCAGAGATCCAATCTAGCGCAAATTTAGCTAAGGCGGCATAATTGTAAAATTTAACGTTGGGACATGCCATACCGCCATAGGCTTTAGGTAATGATAGTTTAAAGATGGAGATACGTGGATTCTTACCTTGCCAAATGAAGTGGTTAAAGCTCCTCTGGAGCCCGATCAAGTCTCTGTTATATAGTAACAAAGGTAGGTTCTGTAAGAAATATAGAAGCTTTGGAAACAAAATCACTTTGATCAGTATAATTCGAGCTGAGATTGATATTGGTAAATTACCCCATTTCTTGAGACTCCTATCAAGCCCTCTGATGCATGGCTTGAAATTAAGCTCATACCATAGGTTAGGGTCTTTGCTCAATGTAATACCTAGGTAAGTAATCTGTGTTGTTTCCTTGAAAGGATAATTCCCAGAGTTGCGGGGTTTATGAATCCACATAATCTCAGATTTCCCATAGTTAATTTTATAACCTGAAAAGGAACTAAATATATTAAATATCACAATAAGCTGGGGAATAGAAATAGTTGTGTTACTAAGGAAGAGTAATAGGTCGTCTGCAAATAATGAAAGGACCAATCTATGCCCTCCAATCTGAATGCCCTGCATTACATTCCGCAAGTAAACTGCCAATGGTTCAATAGAAAGATTGAATAAGAATGGGGATAAAGGGCAGCCTTGCCGGGTTCCACATCTAAGAACAATCCTATTAGTGGGTTGCCCATTCACTATTATTGAAGAATATGGTTCTCTATAGAGTTGTCTAATAAATTGTTGGAAGATACCTGTTATACCAAACTTCTCCAAAGAAGTGAAAAGATGGTCCCATATGATAGCATCAAATGCTTTTTCAGCATCAATTGTGAGAATAGCTTGGTCAGGCTTAGTATACTGTCTTTTCTTCTCCGCCTTATTCCAGTAATAGTCCAATACTAGCTGGACTTTCCGTAGATTCTTAACTGGGTTTCTGCCCATCATAAAACCGGTCTGGTCGGGGTGTATCATGGAACATAGGGGAGATTTTAATCTATTGGCTAAGATGTACGTAAGAATTTTATAGTCCTGATTGAGGAGTGAGATTGGCCTATAAGAAGATGTAAGTTCTGGGTCCTTACCTTTCTTTAATATCAAGACTATATTAGATGCCGCAAATAAGGGAGATTGTGGGTTGTTATCTACAAAGTATTTATTAAATAGTTTACCCAAAACAGGGGATATATGTTCCGATAGTATTTTGTAGAATTCGGCCGGCAAATCATCTGGCCCGGGGGCTTTTCCCAGTTTTAACTTTTTTATAGTACTACTTATTTCTTCCCCAGATATGGGTTCGTTGAGACACTGGAGATCTTCTAATTCAATTTGGGGTAAGTTAACTCTTTGCCAAAACTGCTCCTTATTTACCGTATTAACCTGTTTGGTTGCATAAAGCTGTTGAAAGGTTTGAAAAAAAGCTTCCCTTATTTCTACAGGATCGGTCACTCTATTGTTCCCAATTTTCAGTGCCGGAATAAAATTCTTTTGTTGCCTGATCTTGATAATTCTCGCAATGTACTTAGCTGAGACACCCTGTACCCCTAAATAAAAAGCCTTCAATTTTTGTTCTTCTGCATTTGATTGTTGTTTTAAAAAGAGGTCGTATACTAACTTATTATTTTTATACTTAGTCCAAAGATCAATAGATGGGTTGCTAAGATATTTACGGTAACTATTTCTCAATGTGTTGGAAAGTTGCTCCTCTCTCTTAGCCCGAATCGCCTTAGTTCTTATTAGGTACGCTTTAATCTCGCCTCTGAAGACCGCCTTTGCTGTTTCCCAAAATATTTCTGGCCTATCTAAGTAATTTACATTATCAGCCTGAAATAGATTCCATCTATTCTGCATCCATTTTCTAAAGCTGGCATTATTCACCAAATACTGCGGAAAAAATAACCTATTATTACCTGCTGAAGATCTATCAATCAAATTTATCTTCAATGAGATAATAGCGTGATCTGAGATCACAATGTCCTGAATTGCAGACCCAATTTTCATTTTTAGCATATGTTTCGCAATTAAAAAATAATCAATTCGAGAAAAGGAAGAATGTGGGCCTGACGCACACGTATATTCTCGTTGATCTGGATTTTGTGTCCGCCATATATCTTGCAGAGCCAATTTTTGACAAAATTTTTGTAAGATTACCGCTTCCCTAGCTTTTCTCGGAGTGAATCTGGGCTTTGATCTGTCCAAACTATGTGAGAAAGCCATATTAAAATCGCCAGCAACCACTATATTCTTCCCAATATGTAAAAACAACTTTAGACTAATATCTTCCCAAAAATCTCTGTCTATCATATTAGGTCCATATACATTGCATAGGACAAAGATACAGTTATTAATTTCTATCTCAAGGATTTGAAATCTCCCGTTAATATCATTGAGGACTGAAATGATGTTGTAAGTCAGCTGTTTATTTATTAGAATAGCCAAGCCTCTTTTGGTCTTATCATAGGGGGTGTACACCACCTCCCCCACCCACTTACTTTTAAGTTTCATGGCCTCTTTAGGCCGAAGATGGGTCTCCTGTATAAAAACTAGATCAGGTTTCTGTCTCCCAAGGTGTCTAATCAGCAATTTCCTTTTACTTGGAGACGAGATCCCTCCAATATTCCAAGAAAGAAAATTAAGAGTAACCATTTAAGATATTATTAAAGGGTGCAGAACAGAAAACTTAATAATATAAAGAAAAAACAAAAAAAGACCCCCTATACAGATCCCCCCTCCCAGCTCAGCCCCGCCCCATGACCACTCCACTCCGCCACCGCTCTTTATCTCTTTCTTGCTCCAGCAAGAGAAAAAACAATACAAAAAAGTAAACATCCAGAAATTCATCCTATTGATCTCATGTGTGTTTAAACAGTATATTTCCCTGTCCTTCCATTTTTATACTATCCCTAGGCTCTGACAATATAATTTAATCTGTTCAACTTTTGTAAAAGTATGTATTTCTCCATCCTTATCTATTACAATCTTTGCTGGATATACAAGTCTTGCTCTTAGATTGGCTCTAATTAGTTGGGGACAAAATGGGGCCATTTCCCTACGTTTATTTTGAGTCTCGTATGAGAAGTCTTGAAACAGTAGTAATTTACTGGACCCCACCATGATATTATTATTTTTACGGTACAATCTAAGTATATGGAACTTGTCCTGGAAATTTAAAAATTTAATAATTACAACCCTAGGTTTAATAGGACCATCTGAGTTCCTTCTGGGTGCTCCTATTCTATGGACTCTCTCTATGGGTAACCTTACGTTCTCAGCAGTACTCCCTACCAACTTAGGAAGCTGACTAGATGCAAAGTTTATCAGGTCGTGATATTCTGCCGTTTCTGGTAGGCCAACAACCCTCAGGTTGTTGCGCCTGGACCTGTCTTCAAGTTCCTCAATTTTAGATTGTATAAGGTTAAGTTTACTATCATGTGAATTGATTGTCTGATCTTGAGCTACTGATCTATCTTCCATGTCCGACACTCTGGTTTCTAACTCATTCATCCGTGCTGTAAATTGTTTAATTTCATTTGTAGCTGCGGCCACTTCTTGTCTTAAGGACTCAAATTGTGGCATAATTAATTCTGAAATTTGCTGTAGTAGGGATGGATTATCTATACAGCTTGGAGTTATTTCGTTTTGTACGTGTATTTCTGAACTACTTTCATTGGGCTTAAGTTTTTTCTCCTTCGGTTTAGGCGGCATGTTAGGTGAGAGTGTTTTGGAATGTGAAATATATCTTTCCATATAGGTAGATAAATCTGTCAAATAGAGGGACCAATTTTCAAATTTAGATTTATAGTGCAAATATCTTGTCAACTAGGATTTTTATTCCCTCGCTACTTTATGAGTGTATATCGTGGTGTCAACAACAAATATCGTGTAAGCGTGTCCCAAGAGAGGGAGATTAGAAGAAGAGAAAAAACAAACTCTTAAGATTCCCTTCCCCTTTCCTGCTGGTTAAAAGCAATACCAGCAGGAACACAATTGTGATATTTTGTGCAAAACTTAATTACATATGTTCCAACCTCTTGATTAGTAGTAAGAATCAGCAAAAACTATTTATCAATATAGACTTTCTTATTATAGTAAAAAAAAGATTTTTTATGTGAAAACAAAAAAAAAGAAAAAACACAGCAAAGTGAGAGTGAAGAAAAAAAGGACTACAGATAAGAGAAAAGAGAAGAAAGAAGGAAGAAAAAGGCAAAAGAGAAAAAAAAAAAAAAAAAGAACAGTGTATCTGCCGCTTTAAAAACCTTGTTACACTTCCCAGTAATTATTCTGTATTCTGCCACAGTATCAGAAAACAAACGTTTTTAGCACGCAGTCAGCTATATACTTCTGGAGAAGGAGAAAAAATAAGAAAAAAAATAGAAGAGAGAGAGAAAAAAAAAAAAAACAGAGACAGACCAGACCCTTTATATACATAAAACTTAACCAGTAAACTATTTCTTGTCTGTATAGACAGATACACTTGAGGAAAAACCTTATATAGCCTTAGCGAGAACTGCAGCAGAGTTGTTATGAGAAGAGCTACATAAGAGAGTGTAACCACTCTTTTCTGTTTATATTTAGGGTATACAAGCCCAAATGAACTCTGTTAGGCTAGTTCTCTGTTACTCTAAACACATCACAATCAGCTTATAAAGTTCTGATATTTAGAGATCACTCTAATGCAGTCTTTATTTTGGAGTTTTAAAGTCACTAGATTGATTAAATGTCACAGGTCTTATTCTGATACTATATCCTCTCTGTAATCAGCTACGACTTATTTCCAAGGGGACTTTGCCTTCAGAGGACCGCACTTTCCTGCCACCTCACCCCTTTTCGCATCTCAAGGTAGTGGTCCTCTTGTTATTACTTTAGAGGGTCCTGTAGAATGTCCCTTGATTTTAGGGTTTTGTGCCAGAGAGGAATTTACAGATTTAGGCTACTAGCTTACTCATTTAACCATTTGGCAGCTTTTAATGGCTTTGTTTGATCCATGCCCTCAATCCTCAGCTCTTACCCACTTAAAGTCCAATTAACCAACTATAATGTAGGAAGCATTGGGGCGATCTTATGAGGGGGATTTAACCTGTAGCCTTCTACTAGCTAACAACACTCAGACTTCCCCTTTATCCCTGGCCAAACTTATAGTCCAACTCTAAATTCCAGGGGGACCTAGCTTGAGTGTCATTAAGGATTGGGGGCACTTAGCACCACAAAAGGGGAGAATAGTCAGAAACAAACAAGCCTTGCCGGTAGTACCTGCTTCTTCCAGCACTCCGTCTGACTGTAAACACAATACCTTGTTGATACAAGCCGGTCTCCAGCAACCAGGTCCTGTTTGATGCTGCCGGGACCTTTGTACTTCTATTCAGTGGAGGGGGGATCGACCAGGAGCACTGTATGTTAAGGCCGCCGAACACAAACACCTCTGCGGCTGCAGCCCTGCCCTCAGCCTGCTCCTTCACCTTCGCTCCCCTGTCAGGACCAAACGAATCAGCACCGGACCAGATGTTATCCTTAGGTTCCGGGTAAGTGGGGAACTTGTCGAGCTTAAGCACCTCCAGGGGTACAACACAAATCTGTGAAATCAGCTCTGCCGGTTCCGCTCCGCCGCCAAACACTGCCCCACTCGAGTGTCTCCAAACAGGTAGTCAGATCGGTTGTTGTCCTGCTTGTACTTGAAATTGAACGCCCCTTGGCGTCGCGACTCTGCACCTGAGTCAATCTGCCATCCGGCAGCCGGGCTCTGCTGGTAGATATCCGGGCCAGTGTGAGTCACCCGGCCAAGGAATAACGCAGGTAGGTTAGGTCTCTAGAGCTCAAAATTCCCTGAGCTCGGTGCTAGCGTCCCACGTTGCTGCTAGCTCCTCCCTATCCGGCCGCCCCAAAGGATTTTTTCATGACAGGATTTCTTATTACCCTGTTCCCCAGCTTTAGCTTTAACCATGCAGTACCCCAGATTTTGAGAGAATCACCCCAACACCTATTAGTGAACCATCAAATACCCTAAGTTTAGGTTTGTGGTTTGTTAGCTCATTTAGCTGTGTGTATTATCTATGTGATGAAATAGTTGCTTGAGATCCAGTGTTAATTAATCCCATGATAGGTTTAGTGACCAAATCCTGGAAGTCAGATAATACATAATATCTCCCTGCAGTTTCTATAATTTCACACTTTAAATTTCCATGTTTACACATTTGTGGGCTTTGCCACATTTTACCTGTATCAACCACTTTACCTGATGCAGAAGAACTTTCACTCTTACTGGTCATTTCTGGGCTGTAGGGAGGGAATTTGATTAGTACCATTATTGACATTTATTATTTCATCTGGTATACCTCTCCCCTCTCTCTCAGGTTATACCTGAGTATTTATAACTCTAACACTAAAAAAACCTAACCTACTCATTGCCCTGAAAAGGGCATTTGTTTGGGCATTGCCCTTAAAAGGGCATTAAACTCATTTACTGCCCATCCCTAATGTAAATAAAACAACCCCCCAAAAAAAACCTTATAGGATGAGAGCAAGTGAAATTCTATTGGCTGTTCACCAACCAATAAGATTTTACTTGCTCTCATCCTATTGGCTGATTTGAAAATGTCAGCCAATAGGAATGCAAGGTACCTCAATAAATATGGGGTACCTTGCATTTAATCTTCAGTGTGCGGCGGACAATCACATGAAGGGGAACCTCCACGCAACCACGGAGAACCCCCGCTGGGAACCGCTGCCAAGGACCATCGCCGCCAAGGATCATCGCTGCCTCCGAGGATCTCCACATCTGGAAACACCGCTCCGCATCTTTGCTCCACGCTGCCTTCACTGTGGATGAAGATGATGGACCCATCTGAAAGAAGATCTTCTCCGCCAGACTTCAGGAATGGTGAGTAGCAACCTGGAGGTTAGACTTAGGTTTTTTTATTTTGTTTGGGGGGGTTGTTTTATTTAGATTAGGGATGGGCCGTAAAAGAGCTAAATGCCCTTTTAAGGGCCATGCCCAAGCTAATGCCCTTTTCAGGGCAATGGGTAGTTTAGGTTTTTATAGTGTTAGGTTTTTTATTTTAGGGGGGTTACTGTTAGGGGGGACTTTGTGTGTTTTTTGTAAAAAAGCTGATTATCTTGGGGCACTGCCCTGCAAAAATCCATGTTAAGGGCTACTGGTAGTTTATTCTTAGAGTAGGGGGTGTTTTTATTTTGGGGGGGGGGGCTTTTTTATTTTCATAGGGATTAGGTTTAATTTTGTAAACTTTGGTAATTTGTTTTTTTATTTTATGTAATGTTAGCCTTTTTTATTTTTTGTAACTTTAGAATGTATTAGTTTAGGGAAATGGGTTAATTTAAGGGGGTGTTAGGTTAGGGGGCTTAGTTATTTAAATGGTTATTTGCATTGTGGGTTTTGGTAGTTTAAGGGGTTAATAAGTTAATTAGGTTTATTGCGATGTGGGAGTTTTGCGGTTTAGGGGTTAATCGGGTAAATAGGTTTATTGCGATGTAGGGGTTTTGCGGTTTAGGGGTTAATAGGGTAAATAGGTTTATTGCGATGTAGGGGTTTTGCGGTTTAGGGGTTAATAGGATAATTAGGTGTATTGCGATGTAGGGGTTTTGCGGGTTTAATTATATATCCTGTAGCTTTATTAGAAGTTACATATTTTCAATAGATTTAAGACAGCAGTCCATTCAAATAAGGGTGTTGTTACACCTGTAGGTTATATACATATAAATTTATGTATAATACACCTATAGATTAATTTATATATATAGATAAAAGCAGCGTTGCTAAATAAAGTGTTGCTATATCTGTAACATTATAACAAAAAATATATTGTTGTATATAAAGAAATATACTTAAAGTAGATATAATTTAAAGAGAAGACATTTTGTATTTATTTAGGACAGTAGTTTGTCCAAATAAAGTGTGGCTATATCTGTAGTTTATTATTTAGAATTTTTTTTTGGATATATTTAAGACAGTAGTCCATTATAATTATAGTACTGCTACACCTGTAGCTTAAATATTTATATAAAAGAAGAGTTACAAAATAGGTTGTTTCTATATATGTAGTTTTAAAAATAATTAGACTGCCCTCTGGGCAGGCTTATCCACTAGTATCACAATAACTACAATTAACTTATGACATAAAAATATATAAATCCTTTCTTAATGATAATATTTAACACTAGTACACTTACTACCCTAGTCTAATCAATATGAAATATAAGAATAAGATACATTTTAACTCACAGCTGCAGCTATTCTATGCTATAAAGAATTTATTTGCTAAAATCTATTAAAATTATAAAATAACCATTAATAGATTACCAACAAACCAGTATGATAATTCAGCTTTTCCAGTTAAATTATTTTCACTGTCATATAAGAGGTTGCACAAGTCTGGAAGTAAATGTGAGGTGACTGCTTATTTGGGAAGTTTATTTCTGAACCAATCGGGGTCCTTTGTATAAATTCTTCCCTGATGCTCTATAACTCACCTTTCATAAATTATTTAAGTGTTTTTATAATACCTGCACTATCCTTATTATTTTTACTACTAATAAAGGGGGGGGGGATATTATGGCGATACTGCCTTTTTAGTTCACTTAGCTCTTTCTGGTGCTGGTTTTCAGCCTGATGATATTTTTCTCTTCACAAGAAATGTTCTCCCTGGCTCTCTGCAAGTTGTTTATTTAAACTTTCTATTTGGGTAACTAATTTTTGGTTATGCTATTGTAAGGTGGCCATGTTCTGTGCAAGCGCATTCATTTTATCCTGTACTTGCTCCCCCTCCTCTTCACCTAGTCTTAAGGAATAATTTTCACCTCTCAGTTGCTCCAATTGTGAGTTTTGTCCTTCAATTTGACTGGACATTTCATCGCTCACATAGAGGAACAGACCCCAAGTTTTTAAAATTATTTCATCGTGCTTTTTGGGGTTGGCCAAGTTTTAACAACCCTTGAAATATTTCACTTTCGCCACACCACATATTATTTGCAATATTTTTGGCCTTAGTCTTAAGCATTTTAATATAAGAGTCCAATTCTCCCTTAATATTTAATCTATTTTTAAGGTGACTAATGGCTTCTGTTTTAAGTGTTTCTGCCTGACTAATTGGCGATTTTGGGGAATAGATTTCAATATTAGGTAGAGATTACATTGATTCACTTCTAGTAACAGATATTATTATTTTGGCTTAGTATTTCATTAATTTTAAATGCTAATACAGTTTTAGCAAAAAGGAAAAAAAAAAAAATTCTAAAATAATAATAAAAAAAAAATTATGGTAATTTTGACTTTACTACAAAATATATGATATCAATGTGATAAAGAATAATGATCTAAAGCAGTGTGCCTCCAGTTAATGTTAGTTCTTTTATTAAGGGAATATCACCATAAATATTATTCCCAGCGGTGTACTCCAGTTATGATATATATATATATATCCTAGGTTACACTATTATTTATTATATTTCAGCAGTAACCTCCAAACGATGTGGGTATATACTTACAGAACAATAATTCTAACTAAAATGTAACATTTAATCCTTAGTTCTGACCAGTTAAGCTTTATATACACTGTACACATTGAATAAATGTATGTAGAAAATAGATTATGTATCAAATATATATGTCTATGCTGTTGCAATTTTCTATACAAAACAAACCATAAATATATTTCTATAAATTAACCTTAGCTCCAAATGAATTGCCTATTAAAATATCACAGATGAGTATCCCAGAACAATCTATAATTAGCCAGCAACTCTGATTCAATAAGTCTGATGGAATTACCAAGGATATAGAATTAACTCTCTTCAACCCAATATAACTTAATATACTTCACTTAAACCCGGAGATTGTTACACAATGCTACCAATTCAAAATCAACATATGCCAATCAATCAAGCATGAAATAACTTCTGATTTATCCACAATAAAACAAATTCTAAAATATCTATACTATAATTGCGTTTGTAATGTCCGTCACCGTCAGCAGTTGTGCACGCATCCTCAATGGAATATTGGCAGCGCGAGGACAAAATGATTTTGCGTTTTGATAATTGCGTTTTGAAATCCGAAAATGGCATGGTGGTGAAAGATTTCATGGCATGGTGGTTAAAGAATAACCGCCCGCATCAAGTATTTTAAAAAAAAAAACACGCCCGCACGAAGTATAACAAAAAAAAACAACCTCCCACTCAAAGTATTAACACCTACACCACAAACAGCCACATCACAAAATAAAAAATTAACTAACCCCTTAATCCCTAAACCGTCAACCACCCTACATTGCAATAAACCTATTTACCCTATTAACCCTTAACCGCAAAACTCCCACATAGCAATAAACCTGCTTACCCTATTAACCCCTAAACCTTAAAACCCCTACATCGCAATAAACTTATTTACCCTATTAACCCCTAAACCACAAAACTCCCACATCGCAATAAACCTAATTAACTAATTTATCCCTTAAACCGCCAAAACCCACAACGCAAAAAACTATTTCAATAACTAAGCCCCTAACCTAACACCCCCTAACCTACCACCCTCTTAAATTAACCCAATTTCCCTAAACTAATACATTCTAAAGTTACAAAAAATTTAAAAAAAACTAAGGCCTAGATTTGGAGTTTGGCGTTAGCCGTGAAAACCAGCGTTAGAGGCTCCTAACGCTGGTTTTAGGCTAACTCTGGTAATTGGAGTCACTCAAAAAAGGGTCTAACGCTCACTTTTCAGCCGCGACTTTCCATACCGCAGATCCCCTTACGTAAATTGCGTATCCTATCTTTTCAATGGGATTTTTCTAACTCCAGTATTTAGAGTCATGGCTGAAGTGAGCGTTAGAACTCTAACGACAAAACTCCAGCCGCAGGAAAAAGTCAGTAGTTAAGAGCTTTCTGGGCTAACGCCGGTTCATAAAGCTCTTAACTACTGTACTCTAAAGTACACTAACACCCATAAACTACCTATGTACCCCTAAACCGAGGTCCCCCCACATCTCGATTAAATTTTTTTAACCCCTAATCTGCCGACCGCCAACTATGTTATCCTTATGTACCCCTAATCTGCTGCCCCTAACACCGCCGACCCCTATATTATATTTAGTAACCCCTAACCTGCCCCCCACAACGTCGCCGCCAGCTACCTACACTTATTAACCCCTAATCTGCCGACCGCAAAGCACCGCCACCTACGTTATCCTTATGTACCCCTAATCTGCTGCCCCTAACACCGCCGACCCCTATATTATATTTATTAACCCCTAATCTGCCCCCCACAACGTCGCCTCCACCTGCCTACACTTATTAACCCCTAATCTGCCGAGCGGACCTGAGCGCTACTATAATAAAGTTATTAACCCCTAATCCGCCTCACTAACCCTATAATAAATAGCATTAACCCCTAATCTGCCCTCCCTAACATCGCCGACACCTAACTTCAATTATTAACCCCTAATCTGCCGACCGGAGCTCACCGCTATTCTAATAAATGTATTAAAACCTAAAGCTAAAGTCTAACCCTAACACTAACACCCCCCTAAATTAAATATAATTTTAATCTAACGAAATTAATTAACTCTTATTAAATAAATTATTCCTATTTAAAGCTAAATACTTACCTGTAAAATAAATCCTAATATAGCTACAATATAAATTATAATTACATTGTAGCTATTTTAGGATTAATATTTATTTTACAGGCAACTTTGTAATTATTTTAACCAGGTACAATAGCTATTAAATAGTTAAGAACTATTTAATAGTTACCTAGTTAAAATAATTACAAAATTACCTGTAAAATAAATCCTAACCTAAGTTACAATTAAACCTAACACTGCAATATTAATAAATTAATTAAATAAAATACCTACAATTACCTAACATTAAACCTAACACTACACTATCAATACATTAATTAAATACAATATCTACAAATAACTACAATGAAATAAACTAACTAAAGTACAAAAAATAAAAAAGAACTAAGTTACAAAAAATAAAAAAATATCTACAAACATAAGAAAAATATTACAACAATTTTAAAATAATTACACCTACCCTAAGCCCCCTAATAAAACAACAAAGCCCCCCAAAATAAAAAATGCCCTACCCTATTCTAAATTACTAAAGTTAAAAGCTCTTTTACCTTACCAGCCCTGAACAGGGCCCTTTGCGGGGCATGCCCCAAGAAGTTCAGCTCTTTTACCTGTAAAAAAAACATACAATACCCCCCCCCAACATTACAACCCACCACCCACATACCCCTAATCTAACCCAAACCCTCCTTAAATAAACCTAACACTAAGCCCCTGAAGATCTTCCTACCTTATCTTCACCATACCAGGTTCACCGATCCGTCCTGAAGACCTCCTCCCATGTCCTGATCCAAGCCCAAGCGGGGGGCTGAAGATGTCCATGATCCGGTAGAAGTCTTCATCCAAGCGGGGCAGAAGAGGTCTTCCATCCGATTGAAGTCTTCATCCAAGCGGGGCAGAAGAGGTCTTCCATCCGATTGAAGTCTTCATCCAGGCGGCATCTTCTATCGACATCCATCTGGAGCGGAGCGGCAGCATCCTGAAGACCTCCGACGCGGAACATCCATCCTGGCCGACGACTGAACGACGAATGACGGTTCCTTTAAATGACGTCATCCAAGATGGCGTCCCTCGAATTCCGATTGGCTGATAGGATTCTATCAGCCAATCGGAATTAAGGTAGGAATATTCTGATTGGCTGATGAAATCAGCCAATCAGATTTAGCTCGCATTCTATTGGCTGATCGGAACAGCCAATAGAATGCGAGCTCAATCGGATTGGCTGATTGGATCAGCCAATCGGATTGAACTTGATTCTGATTGGCTGATTCCATCAGCCAATCAGAATATTCCTACCTTAATTCCGATTGGCTGATAGAATCCTATCAGCCAATCGGAATTCGAGGGACGCCATCTTGGATGACGTCATTTAAAGGAACCGTCATTCGTCGTTCAGTCGTCGGCCAGGATGGATGTTCCGCGTCGGAGGTCTTCAGGATGCTGCCGCTCCGTTCCAGATGGATGTCGATAGAAGATGCCGCCTGGATGAAGACTTCAATCGGATGGAAGACCTCTTCTGCCCCGCTTGGATGAAGACTTCAATCGGATGGAAGACCTCTTCTGCCCCGCTTGGATGAAGACTTCTACCGGATCATGGACATCTTCAGCCCCCCGCTTGGGCTTGGATCAGGACATCGGAGGAGCTCTTCAGGACCGATCGGTGAACCTGGTATGGTGAAGACAAGGTATGAAGATCTTCAGGGGCTTAGTGTTAGGTTTATTTAAGGGGGGTTTGGGTTAGATTAGGGGTATGTGGGTGGTGGGTTGTAATGTTGGGGGGGGTATTGTATGTTTTTTTTACACGCAAAAGAGCTGAACTTCTTGGGGCATGCCCCGCAAAGGGCCTTGTTCAGGGCTGGTAAGGTAAAGAGCTTTTAACTTTAGTAGTTTAGAATAGGGTAGGGCATTTTTTATTTTGGGGGCTTTGTTGTTTTATTAGGGGGCTTAGAGTAGGTGTAATTAGTTTAAAATTGTTGTAATATTTTCTTATGTTTGTAGATATTTTTTTATTTTTTGTAACTTAGTTCTTTTTTATTTTTTGTACTTTAGTTAGTTTATTTCATTGTAGTTATTTGTAGGTATTGTATTTAATTAATGTATTGATAGTGTAGTGTTAGGTTTAATTGTAGGTAATTGTAGGTATTTTATTTAATTAATTTAATGATAGTATAGTGTTAGGTTTAATTGTAACTTAGGTTAGGATTTATTTTACAGGTAATTTTGTAATTATTTTAACTAGGTAACTATTAAATAGTTCTTAACTATTTAATAGCTATTGTACCTGGTTAATATAATTACAAAGTTGCCTGTAAAATAAATATTAATCCTAAAATAGCTACAATGTAATTATAATTTATATTGTAGCTATATTAGGATTTATTTTACAGGTAAGTATTTAGCTTTAAATAGGAATAATTTATTTAATAAGAGTTAATTAATTTCGGTAGATTAAAATTATATTTAACTTAGGGGGGTGTTAGTGTTAGGGTTAGACTTAGCTTTAGGGGTTAATACATTTATTAGAATAGCGGTGAGCCCCGGTCGGCAGATTAGGGGTTAATAATTGAAGTTAGGTATCGGCGATGTTAGGGAGGGCAGATTAGGGGTTAATACTATTTATTATAGGGTTAGTGAGGCGGATTAGGGGTTAATAACTTTATTATAGTAGCGCTCAGGTCCGCTCGGCAGATTAGGGGTTAATAAGTGTAGGCAGGTGGAGGCGATGTTGTGGGGGGCAGACTAGGGGTTAATAAATATAATATAGGGGTCGGCGATGTTAGGACAGCAGATTAGGGGTACATAAGGATAATGTAAGTAGCGGCGGTTTACGGAGCGGCAGATTAGGGGTTAATAATAATATGCAGGGGTCAGCGATAGCGGGGGCGGCAGAATAGGGGTTAATAAGTGTAAGGTTAGGGGTGTTTAGACTCGGGGTACATGTTAGAGTGTTAGGTGCAGACGTAGGAAGTGTTTACGCATAGCAAACAATGGGGCTGCGTTAGGAGCTGAACGCGGCTTTTTTGCAGGTGTTAGGTTTTTTTTCAGCTCAAACAGCCCCATTGTTTCCTATGGGGGAATCATGCACGAGCACGTTTTTGAGGCTGGCCGCTTGCGTAAGCAACTCTGGTATCGAGAGTTGAAGCTGCGTTAAAAATGCTCTACGCTCCTTTTTTGGAGCCTAACGCAGCCTTTATGTGGACTCTCAATACCAGAGTTATTTTTATGGTGCGGCCAGAAAAAAGCCAGCGTTAGCTACGCGGGTCCTTACCGACAAAACTCTAAATCTAGGCCTATGTTTACAAAAAAAAAAGGCTAACATTTAATAGAATAAAAAATCAAATTACCAAATTTTACAAAATTAAACCTTATCCCTATGAAAATAAAGACCCCCCCAAATAAAAAAAAAAACCCTACTCTAAGAATAAACTACCAGTAGCCCTTAAAAGGGCTTTTTGCAGGGCATTGCCCCAAGATAATCAGCTCTTTTACAAAAAACACACAAAATCCCTTCTAACAGTACCCCCCCACTCACCAAACCTCCTAAAATAAAAAAACCTAACGCTAAAAAAACCTAAACTACTCATTGTCCTGAAAAGGGCATTTGATTGGGCATTTCCCTTAAAAGGGCATTAAGCTCTTTTACGGCCCATCCCTAATCTAAATAAAACAAACCCCCCAAAAAAACCTTATAGGATGAGAGCAAGTGAAATTCTATTGGCTGTTCACCAATCAATAAGATTTCACTTGCTCTCATCCTATTGGCTGATTTGAAAATGTCAGCCAATAGGAATGCAAGGTACCTCAATAAATATGGGGTACCTTGCATTTAATCTTCAGTGTGCGGTGGACAATCACATGAAGGGGAACCTCCACGCCACCGCAGAGCACCCCTGCCGGGAACCGCTGCCAAGGATCATCGCTGCCTCCGAGGATCGCCACACCTGGAAACACCATTCCGCATCTCCGCTCCATGCCGCCTTCACTGTGGATGAAGATGATGGACCGTCTGAAAGAAGATCTTCTCCGCCCAACTTCAGGAATGGTGAGTAGCAACCTGTGGGTTAGACTTAAGTTTTTTTTAAGTTTTATTGGAGGGGTTTGTTTTATTTAGATTTGGGATGGGTAGTAAAAGAGCTAAATGCCTTTTCAGGGCAATGGGGAGTTTAGTTTTTTATAGTGTTAGATTTTTTATTTTAGGGTGGTTACTGTTAGGGGGACTTTGTGTGTTTTTTGTAAAAGAGCTGAACAGAAAATAAAATAAGAATTACAAGAATTTTAAACTAATTACACCTAATCTAATCCCCCTAATAAATTAAAAAAGCCCCCCAAAATAATAAAATTTCCCTACCCTATACTAAATTACAAATAGCCCTTAAAAGGGCTTTTTGCAGGGCATTGCCCCAAAGTAATCAGCTCTTTTACCTGTAAAAAAAAATACAATACCCCCCAACATTACAACCCACCACTGACACACACCCCTACTCTAAAACCCACCCAATCCCCCCTTAAAAAACCTAACACTAACCCCCTGAAGATCACCCTACCTTGAGCCATCTTCACCCAGCCGGGCACAAGTGGTCCTCCATACGGCAAAAGTCTTCATCCGATCGGGGCAGAAGAGGTCCTCCAGGTGGCAGAATGCTTCATCCATGCGGCATCTTCTATCTTCATCCTTCCGGAGCAGAGCGGGTCCATCTTCAATCCAGCCGACTTGGAGCATCCTCTTCAAACGAAGTCCTAACGAAGAATGAAGGTTCCTTTAAATGACGTCATCCAAGATGGCGTCCCTTGAATTCCAATTGGCTGATAGAATCCTATCAGCCAATCGTAATTAAGGTAGGAAAAATCCTATTGGCTGATGTAATCAGACAATTGGATTGAAGTGCAATCCAATTGGCTGATCCAATCAGCCAATAGTATTGACCTTGCATTCTATTGGCTGTTCCAATCAGCCAATAGAATGCGAGGTCAATCCTATTGGCTGATAGCATCAGCCAATAGGATTTTTCCTACCTTAATTCCGATTGGCTGATAGGATTCTATCAGTCAATCGGAATTCAAGGGATGCCATCTTGGATGACTTCATTTAAAGGAACCTTCATTCTTCGTTAGGACTTCGTTTGAAGAGGATGCTCCGCGTCGGCTGGATTGAAGATGGACCCGCTCCGCTCCGGAAGGATAAAGATAGAAGATGCCGCATGGAGGAAGCCTTCTGCCGTCTGGAGGACCTCTTCTGCCCCGATCGGATGAAGACTTCTGCCATATGGAGGACCACTTGTGCCCGGCTAAGTGAAGACGGCTCAAGGTAGGGTGATCTTCAGGGGTTAGTGTTATGGTTTTCTTAAGGGGGGATTGGGTGGGTTTTAGAGTAGGGGTATGTGGGTGGTGGGTTGTAATGTTGGGGGGGTATTGTATTTTTTTTTACAGGTAAAAGAGCTGATTACTTTGGGGCAATGCCCCGCAAAAGGCCCTTTTAAGGGCTATTTGTAATTTAGCATTGGGTATCGAAATTTTATTATTTTGGGGGGCATTTTTATTTTATTAGGGGGATTAGACTAGGTGTAATTAGTTTCAAATTCTTGTAATTCTTTTTTAATTTTCTGTAATTTAGTGTTTTTTTTTCGTAATTTAGTTTATTTAATTTAATTGTAATTAATTGTAGGTAGTTTAGGTAATTAGTTTAATGATAGTGTAGTGTTAGGTGTAATTGTAACAGGTTAGGATTTATTTTACAGGTAATTTTGTACTTATTTTAGCTAGGTAGTTATTAAATAGTTAATAACTATTTAATAACTATTCTACCTAGTTAAAATAAATACAAAGTTGCCTGTAAAATAAATATAAACCCTAAGCTAGCTACAATGTAACTATTAGTTATATTCTAGCTAGCTTAGGGTTTATTTTATAGGTAAGAATTTAGTTTTAAATAGGAATAATTTATTTAATGATAGGAATATTTATTTAGATTTATTTAAATTATATTTAAGATGGGGGGGTTAGGGTTAGACTTAGGTTTAGGGGTTAATAAATTTATTATAGTGGCGGCGACGTTGGTGGCGGCAGATTAGGGGTTAATAAATTTAATAGAAGAAAAGTAGTGCCGCAACCTAGGCATTCAGCTGACAACACCGGAAGCCCAAACAGGCTAATAAATCTTTACCTTCCCCTGGAATACCATAGCCTTATGCGGAGGATCAATCCGTAGAAATACAGGAACAAGAAGCGGTTAGGCAGGTACTACTCCAAGCGTGTAGTGCATAAAAATACAAAATTTATTGAGATATCTTAAAAGAATGAACAGACATGGCAGCAATAGAGCAGGAAGTCTGACATGTTTCGCACCTCACTGGTGCTTACTCATAGACTGAGTTCTGTATCTCTGTCCCACATGTTTATAGGCTGGAGCGGTAATTGAATTAACCACTTCAGTCCCACAAGCACAGAAAGTAAGATAAAAACAATCTCATACATGACATCAAAAAGTAGTAAATTTACCAAAAAGTTGATTACTGAATTAGTAACCATGGCAATATTATAGATTCTACCTACTATTTAACAACATATTGAACATATTCAAATATGATTTTTTCAAATCACAATATCTTTGAAAATTTTAAGATGTGGACATGATAATATAGTAATGTAATAGCATAATGATATAATAATATAATGATATAGACATTCTGGCATAGGAGAAACTTTGTGCAAGCGCATACATATTGGATACTTAATCTTGTGAGGGATTAAAGTTAAATGCATGGATATTATACTTAACCATCTATGAAATAGTTTATATCACATTCCCTATTCATACCTAAGGGAAAACGTGTGTTTAATTTTAATATCCAATAGAGTTCTTTTTTTTCCAAAATTTTATCCCTGTTGCCTCCTCTTAAAGGGACATTTGCTAAATCAATAACCTGAAATGAATCATTATGAGATTGTTTTTATCTTACTTTCTGTGCTTGTGGGACTGAAGTGGTTAATTCAATTACCGCTCCAGCCTATAAACATGTGGGACAGAGATACAGAACTCAGTCTATGAGTAAGCACCAGTGAGGTGCGAAACATGTCAGACTCCCTGCTCTATTGCTGCCATGTCTGTTCATTCTTTTAAGATATCTCAATAAATTTTGTATTTTTATGCACTACACGCTTGGAGTAGTACCTGCCTAACCGCTTCTTGTTCCTGTGAATAAATTTAATATAGTTGCAGCGATGTTGGGGGAGCAGATTAGGGGTTAATAACTATAATGTAGGTGTCGGAGATGTTGGGGGCAGCAAATTAGGGGTTTATAAGTATTATGTAAGTGGCAGCGGTGTCTGGAGCGGCAGATTAGGGGTTAATAGTATAATGCAGGTGGCGACGATGTCGGGGGCGGCAGATTAGGGGTTAATATGTGTAAGATTAGGAGTGTTTAGACTCGGGGTTCATATTAGGGTGTTAGGTGTAGACATATTTTTTATTTTCCCATAGGAAACACTGGGGCTGCGTTAGGAGCTCAACGCTGCTTTTTTGCAGGTGTTAGGTTTTTTTTCACCCAGCTCAGACCCATTGTTTCCTATGGGTAAATCGTGCACAAGCACGTTTTGACAGCTTACCACCAGCATTTAGTATTCAGCCCCCTTTTACTTCCTGTGCAAGGGTTTTTATCTCTCTGATAAAACCCACCTCTTTTCTAATCATTGGTGAAATTTTGGTTACGCCCTTAATCGAAGCTTGTCCCTCATTGGCCTTTTGGTAATGCATATGCAGTCCAACCCCCATGGTTGAACATTTAATAAATATTACAGATACATATTCTCTTTTATGTTTTATTAAACACACTTATATTTCCAGTATCAATAAACAATACGTTCAATCTATATGAGACAATTTAATACTACTGAAGATGAAGATGCACAATTCAAGACCACACATGGCATACTGATCAATTCTATAGCAATTAATTATATAGACACTAGTCCTAAAGCCCGTTTACACAGGCCATTTTTTGCAGTACAGTGGTCCCACCCCTTGCTCTCTCTCTCCCCCTCTCTTTTGCACTCTCTCTCGCTCCACCTCTCTTTTTCTCTCTCTTGCTCCACTTCTCTTTTGCTCTCTCTCTCCCCCCTCTCTTCTGCTCTCTCTACCCTCTTTTTTGCTCTATCTCCCCTTCTCTTTTGCTCTCTCTCCCCTTCTCTTTTGCTCACTCTCCCCCTGTCTTTTGCGCTCTCTCCCCCTCTCATTTGCTCTCTTTCTCGCTCCACCTTTCTTTTGCTCTCTCTCTCCCCCCTCTCTTTTGCTTCTCTCCCCCTTCTTTTGCTCTCTCTCCCCCTCTGTTTTGCGCTCTCTCTCCCCCTCTTTTGCACGCTCTCTCTCCCCCCTCTTTTGCGCTCTCTCTCTCCCCCTCTCTTTTGTTCTCTCTCTCTCCCCCTCTCTTTTGCGCTCTCTCCCCCTCTTTTGCGCTCTCTCTCTCCCCTTTCTTTTGCGCTCTCTCTCCCCCCTCTCTTTTGCGCTCTCTCTCTCCCCCTCACTTTTGCTCTTTTGCTCTCTCTCTCCCCCCTCTATTTTGCTCTCTCTCCCCCTGTCTACCCCTGTCTCCCCCCTCTCTTTTGCTCTGTCTCTCTCCCCTCTCTTTTGCTCTCTCTCCCCCCCTCTCTTCTGCACTTTCCCCTCTCTTCTGCTCTTCCCCCTCTCTTTAGCTCTTTCCTATCTCTTTTTGTCTCTGCAGCTCTCTTTCTAATTCTCTCCCCTCTCTGTTGCGCTGACCGCCCCGGCTACGCCTGGTCCACCCGACCACGCCCATGTTCCCGCCCGACCACACCCACTTTCACAGCAAACAGTGTGCTTGTCCTTGTGCTGTCTCTACTACGCATGACAGCTTCGGACAAACACACTTGGCCTTTTATATAATAGGATATTTACTTGATTCTCATTCCATTTTAACACAAATATATCCCACATTTAAAACATCCCTATATATCATGCGTACCTGTAATAGAATTCTGTAGCAATTTAATCATGACATATATATATAAGCATTAGTATTATTGACTATATATATTCCATTTTATTATGGCACATGTCTCAACAATGTTTAAAATATCTATGACATATTAATAGGATAACTTATTGCATCTGTATTCATTCATATTTGGAATCTCACTGGTTTATCAGATGCCTGGAATAAAAGAAGCAGTGTTATTATTCTGAGGTTTTGGAACAGATTTTAAATTTACTAATTTAGCTTCCCATGCCATACAGAGATTTAAACTGCTAGCCTATCTGGGATTTGTGGATTGTGATCCAGGATGGGATAATTAACTTTTGTATGCGAAGATGTTGTCTTTCCTTTAAAGCTGTTTTCCTGGACCAGTCTTTTGGGCTCTTTTCCCCCAGGGATCCTAGGATGAGTCACTCTTTAGGCAGGAAAGTCTTTGTGTGGGATCCCTTTAAAGAGACCTGTCTTCACTAATTAAACAAATGTTTCACTTTTGTCCTCATTGATGTCTTAAACAGTGAGGGGGTGGTCTGCTGTGGCTATAGCCCACTCAACTCATGTCAGATGAGATATTAGCTAACATTAAATATTAAATTATGTGACACATATGTAGTTTATTTAATGCTACTCACAGGTATCCTGACACCTGATTCTAAAATAATCTTTAACAACTACAAATGGTTTGAGATTTATTTATTTATTACCAACTGGATAATAGAGATAATTGATGCCAGTTATTTCCTTTATTATTTTATATGGGAATTAAATTCCAATCATTGTTGGTAAATATGCTCAACTATCAAATATTTATTTTTATACAACAGTGAATTTCTACAAAATATATTACTTTTTTTAGCACAAAAGTAATTTCTTTACAAAATATTTTATCTGCTGGAGTATAATAAATTGTTTACAAATAACTCCTTTACTTTACTTTTGTCATTTGAAATAGCTATTTTTGCCTCTTACATCGCCATGTATGCTTAATATTTAAATACTTAAAGGACCATTAAACTCTACATTTTAAAGGCATAGTAAAGTCCAAATTAAATTTTCATGATTCAGATAGGGCATGTCATTTTAAACTACTTTCTAATTTACTTTTATCATCAAATTTGCTTTGTTCTCTTGGTATTCTTAGCTGAAAGCTAAACCTAGATTGGCACATATGCTAATTTCTAAGCCCTTGAATACCGCCTCTCATCTGAATGCATTTGACCATTTTTCACAGATAGAGGGCAATAGTTGTGCTCTTTACATAGATAACACTGTGCTCATGCACGTGAAGTTATTTAAGAGTCGGCACTAATTGCCTGAAATGCAAGTTTGTCAAAAGATCTGAGATAAGGAGGCAGTCAGCAGCAGCTTAGATACAAAGTAATTACAGAGTAAAAAGTATATTTTTATACCAGTGTTGGTTATGCAAACCTGGGGTATGGTAAATAAAAGGATTACCTATCTTTTTTAAACAATATTATTTTTGGTGTTTACTATCCCTTTAACAACACATAAAGGGCTAGATTATGATTGGAGCGCATTATGCACAAACAAAAATGGATTTATTATGGGTATTTGTGTGCAAAGGGTTTTTCTCTTGTATTACAAGTTGAAAATAGATGCTATCGCTTGAGCATAATTCAAGTTAATGTGCGCCGGTTTAGCACGTTCTCAGAGATCTCATCAACTGTTTCGCAAAAAACAAAAAAGTGTCACAAAGCACATAAAAAATAACACTATCTATTAAACATAATAAAACACAAATAAAGACATATATAAGTGCATTGGAGCCCTTTTTAGCGAAGTAGATGAAAACATAACAAAGCATATCTATGCAATATTCATATTTAATATAGGCTTTAACTATGTATTAACTGTAAACATTTCTCATTCCAATGTTTTGCACATAGGGGAATATTTTCTAAGTATTTCTAAATATCTATCTAAATATATATTTATATATATATATATATATATATATATATATATATATACCTGTATATAATCATGTATATATATATATATATATATATATATATATATTTTTTTTTTTTTTTTACAAAAGTACCATCAGATTTATATAGAAATATGTATTTATTAACATATTCTGCTATGTGAAGTACATTGGAATAGGAAATACTCATATTTTCATGTTCGGTTAGCGCACTTGAAAATATTCAATCGTGTTTGTGCACGAGTAGGGTATGGGTTAAAGTGAATACGCTATTGTACATTCCGCTTTTTGCACAAGTTGGGTTATTGCACGAGCAAAAGCTTTTCACTTTCAACTTGTAATTCAATCCCAACCGGACACATGCAAAAAGTTTACTTCTAGCACAGCTAATGCTCAAGCGGGAGCATTAAAAAGCAATTTACTTGTAATCTGGCGTGAAATGTTTTATTATTAAAAATGAAATATTATTGTCATATACATTTATGATTTATTTTGCTTTCTATTGCTGTAAAATACATCTGAAAGTTGTACTTGTTCAACATTCCCCTGGGTAGTCTTTGGTTAATAGTTTTTGCTAATTTATCTGGGAGGTTTTTTTTTACCCCCCTCCAACCTCACACTCTCTTTGCACATTTCCTTTTTTAAGTTTGATTATCAATTTTGCATCAACAATTCTTTACAATAGCAGTGAGAATGCAAGGTTGTTTAGGTGTTAACATTATTGTGTATATAAATACATATTTATATTAACCCCTTAATGACCACAGCACTTTTCCATTTTCTGTCCGTTTGGGACCAAGGCTATTTTTACATTTTTGCGGTGTTTGTGTTTAGCTTTAATTTTCTTCTTACTCATTTACTGTACCCACACATATTATATACCGTTTTTCTCGCCATTAAATGGACTTTCTAAAGATACCATTATTTTCATCATATCTTATAATTTACTATAAAAAAAATGATAAAATATGAGGAAAAATGGAAAAAAAACACACTTTTTCTAACTTTGACCCCCAAAATCTGTTACATATCTAAAACCACCAAAAAACACCCATGCTAAATAGTTTCTAAATTTTGTCCTGAGTTTAGAAATACCCAATGTTTACATGTTCTTTGCTTTTTTTGCAAGTTATAGGGCCATAAATACAAGTAGCACTTTGCTATTTCCAAACCATTTTTTTCCAAAATTAGCGCTAGTTACATTAGAACACTGATATCTTTCAGGAATCCCTGAATATCCCTTGACATGTATATATTTTTTTTTAGTAGACATCCCAAAGTATTGATCTAGGCCAATTTTGGTATATTTCATACCACCATTTCACCGCCAAATGCGATCAAATACAAAAAATCGTTCACTTTTTCACAAATTTTTTCACAAACTTTCGATTTCTCACTGAAATTATTTACAAACAACTTGTGCAATTATGGCATAAATGGTTGTAAATTCTTCTCTGGGATCCCCTTTGTTCAGAAATAGCACACATATATGGCTTTGGCGTTGCTTTTTGGTAATTAGAAGGCCGCTAAATGCCACTGTGCACCACAAGTGTATCATGCCCAGCAGTTAAGGGGTTAATTAGGGAGCTTTTAGGGAGCTTGTAGGGTTAATTTTAGCTTTAGTGTAGTGTAGTAGACAACCCCAAGTATTGATCTAGGCACATTTTGGTATATTTCATGCCACCATTTCACCGCCAAATGCGATCAAATTAAAAAAAACGTAAAATTTTTCACAATTTTAGGTTTCTCACTGAAATCATTTACAAACAGCTTGTGCAATTATGGCACAAATGGTTGTAAATGCTTGTCTGAGATCCCCTTTGTTCAGAAATAGCAGACATATATGACTTTGGCGTTGCTTTCTGGTAATTAGAAGGCCACTAAATCCTGTTGCGCCTCACACGTGTATTATGGCTAGCAGTGAAAGGGTTAATTAGGGAGCTTGTTGTGAGCTTGCAGGGTTAATTTTAGCTTTAGTGTAGAGATCAGCCTCCCATCTGACACATCCCACCCCCTGATCCCTCCCAAACAGCTCCCTTCCCTCCCCCACCCCACAATTGTCCCCGCCATCTTAAGTACTGGCAGAAAGTCTGCCAGTACTAAAATAAAAGGGTTTTAAAAAAAAATGATTTTTTTTTAGCATATTTACATATGCTACTGTGTAGGATCCCCCCCTTAGCCCCCAACCTCCCTGATCCCCCCCAAAACCGCTCTCTAACCCTCCCCTCTGCCTTATTGGGGGCCATCTTGGGTACTGGCAGCTGTCTGCCAGTACCCAGTTTACAATAAAAAGTGCTTTTTTTTTGTTTGGTTTTTTTTTTCTGTAGTGTAGCTCCCCCCCCCACACACACACACACAGACAAACCCCCACCACCTTGCTGATCGTTTTTTTTTTATTTTATTTTGACATTTTTTTTTATATTTTTTATTTCCACATTTTCTGTAGTGTAGCGGTTCCCACCCGCTCCCTCCCCGTGCACGCGCCCGCCCCCACCCTCCCGTGCCCGTGCGCGCCCCCAGCCACCCCCGCCCTTGATCCCGCCCCCCTTCACATCAACAGGGCCATCGATGGCCGCCACCCGCCTCCCGGTCCGGCTCCCACCCACCAACGCAGGGAGCCACCGATCTCCGGTGCAGAGAGGGCCACAGAGTGGCTCTCTCTGCACCAGATGACTTAAAAAGGTTATTGCAGGATGCCTCCATATCGAGGCATCACTGCAATAACCGGAAAGCATCTGGAAGCGAGCAGGATCGCTTCCAGCTGCTTTCCACACTGAGGACGTGCAGGGTACGTTCTCAGGCATTAACTGCCTTTTTTCTGAGGACGTACCCTGCACGTCCTCAGTCGTTAAGGGGTTAAGCTATTAGATAAAGATTAAAAAAGAATATATGTCTGTTTATTAAAACATTAATAAATAGAATATGCTCATTTGACAAAGTAAATTATTCATTGTAAAAAAATATGAGAAATGAGAGTACATTATCAAACATAGAAAAAAGAAAGTAATCCCATATCCATATTAAAAATCCACTTTTATTGATTCAAAATTAAAAAACAAGAAACACAGAGCAATAACACGGTCTTACGCGTTTCAGCGGAAGCCGTATTAATAGACCTAAAAAGGCACAAGTAGGTGCCATTTAAAAAGAACCTCTTAACAGGCTATTCGCTGATGTAAGAACCCAACCCCATTAACCTGATACATCCACATAGATTTGTTACTGGAGGAAGAAAGATGGCTCAATTTACAAATGGATGAACAGTAATGATGCTTAGAAGAAACATCTAAAAAAAACATATGTAGATTAAAATTGAACAAAATGGAAAGGTCAGTAAATAAATACATGTATGAACTCCAATTATTAACATTGTATACAAAAATAAACAAAAAGTTATACATTCACCTTGTCATGTAAAAGGTGAAATATCATCGGAAGCTGTGTGCAAAGATATCATGCAGATTTATTCATCTATATATGAAACTATTTTAATTATAATTATATGTGTCATTAAAGACCTGAAATCAGACCTTTCAGCCCTGACCCCTCTCTACACTCAATATACAGACTGCACTTTGATGTATTTCTAAATAACTCAATTAAAATAATTGCCCTGAAACTTACCTAATTCAGGATACCCCCTGCAATGAGAGAGTCATACTACAAGTAATCAGTTCTTTGAAGCACCAGCCTTACAGAAAAGGTAAATATTACAGTTAAGTGCTAATTATTCCTTGAGCCTTCTCAATACACAAACCCCAGACCTGATGGCAGTAAATCTTGGTATTATATGGGAAGTTAAAATTTCATATGAAAAGCTAATTTGAAATGAATTGTATAATTTTCAGATCTAGTTATAATACTCAGACTGTATAACTAATATATATGTATGAATCTTAGAGATGTAACTGTCTATTTAATATGTTTAACCAACTTACTTCAGAATAAATATCTTCTTTGTTTCTTTCAGACATCTGATAAACCAGTGAGATTCAAAATATGAATGAATACAGATGCAATAAGTTATTCTATTAATATGTCATAGATAGGGGTCCATATTTGAAACATTGTTGAGACATGTGTCATAATAAAATGATATATATATATATAGTCAATAATAATAATGCTCCTATATATATATGTCTGTCATGATTAAATTGCTATAGAACCCTATTGCAGGTACGTATGATGTTTAGAGATATACTGAAAATTATAGCACTATAACAGCAAAATATGAAATGTAATATTGTTAGGGTTCCTGAAAGATTGACTGATGTCATACTGAAATTATTGGTTTATACTACTACTACTAGTCCACTCATAAAAATATGACTTTTTAAGTACATCTTTTGGAATATTATGAGTAGAAAATTATAGTGAGACACGCACAAGGATGTGTATGTTATATATATCTATATGCATATATTTGGACTATAGAATTGATATGATGCCATGTTTGGTTTTGAAATACTCAGGCTCAATCAAATTAAAAAATACCATATCATATTAACCAAATCATTTATTGAGTTATAAAATATAAGTGTATTAAATGTACACTTTTAAAATATATATTTTTCTGTAGTAGTATTTGCTAATGAAACTACATTCCTGTCTGTTGTCCCCAGTGGCCTAAAACCAATATTACAGCCAAAAGGGTTGGCTGTTTAGAGAGAGGCATTTTACAGTAACCTATGAGCTCTGGTTTCAAGGGCATAACCAAATTCTTGTTGTAATGATTAGAAGTGGAGTGGCTTATCACTGATAAAAGCTGCTACACTAGCTGTGATAAAGAGACTGATACAGACTCAGAAAAATTCATAGAAAAAAAAAACCTCTTGGAGACTTTTTGGCTGCAAACTCACTTGGCTAGCACACACTCACTGGGCTAAAACAGAGATACACACGTTGTGCTAGTTTCTCTGACTCCATTCTGTTTGGACCCTTCCTTAGGATAAGAAAGACTTTGAGGCCTGTACCCTTGCAAAAAGTGGTATATCCCTTCACGTATGACCAACACGAAGCCACAGGATATTGAATTATCATACTGGTTTGCTGTTGATGTATATGGTTATTTTATATTTTAATAGATTTTAACAAAGGTATTCTATAACTAAATTGTATCTGTAATTTGTGTAAAGTGTGAATTATAAGTACAGGTAAAGGTTCCATAGTCCTGTGTAGTTTATAAATAATTATATTGGTGCTAAATAATTTTATTGCTGAAAAAGACTTTGTACACTATGTTTATAAGTTAGTCTTATTTATTCTGAAATCTCTTAGAAATTGTATATACATTTGCTATTGTGTTAATAATATACAATTTCTCTAGTTGTTATTAATTAAGCCTTGTAAATTAGTGACCCACATAGTGGCAGTAAATTAGAGTTGATGGCTAATTATAGATTGTTCTGGTATTCTCATTTATGATATCTTAATAGGAGATTCATTTGGAGCTAAGGTTAATTTTAAGAGATATATGTTATGGTCTGCTTTGTATAGAAAATTCTAACAGCATAAACATGTATAATTGATTCATAATTTAGTTTTTACAGAAATATATTCAATGTGTATATAAAGGTAACTAATCATAACTAAGGAAAAATGTTTCTTTCATCATTCTGATAGAGCATGCAATTTTAAGCAACTTTCTAATTTACTGCTATTATAAATTTTTCTACGTTCTCTTGCTATCTTTATTTGAAAAAGAAGGCATCTAAGCTAAGGAGCCAGACAATTTTTGGTTCAGAACCATGGACAGCACTTGTTTATTGGTCGGTGCATTTATCCATCAATCAGCAAGAACAACCCAGGTTGTTTACCAAAATGGGACAGCAGCTAAACTTACATTCTTGCTTTTCAAATAAAGATAGCAAGAGAATAAAGAAAATGTGATAATAGGAGTAAATTAGAAAGTTGCTTCAAATTGCATGCTCTGTCTGAATCACGAAAGAAAAAATTTGGGTTCAGTGTCCCTTTAAATTTTAGTTGGAATTATTGTTGCGTAAATATACCCACATCGTTTGGAGGTTGCTGCTGAAATATAATAAACAATAGTGTAACCTAGGATATGCATAACATAACTGGAGTACACCACTGAGATAATATTTATGGTGATATTCTATTAATAAAAGAACTAACAACCTTCTTACATAACGACTATCATTAGATTGAGTCATAGATATTACAGTGGTTATCTGAGCCAAGTAAATGATGTGCATTCAGACATGATAAAGCATCATAAAAATAATAATAATATGGCAGTATAAATTTTATTCCATATATGTATATTTCTAAACATAGAAATGCTGATAAAGCAATACCTAAGTCAATAATGAAAGAAGCATGTGTATATTAGTGCAATAAAAATAATAACACCTTCAAAATCCAGGACATGTGAAACAATACTACATATGTCCATCATTTGAAGACGATGCTCAAGATTACTACAAATAAGGATCTTGTATAAATTGCTTTTTAATGCATGAAAGAAGGTGGGGTTAATACTGATTTATTTCCAGTGATTAATGATGTCAAATTCAGAATTGAAACCATAAGGTATTTGTGTAGGTAGCTTTATTATCCAATAAATCTCTTGTCTAGCTAGTAAATTATTTTTGTTTCCTCCCCGGGAGGTAATTTTATGGTTTCAATTGCTCGACACTTAAAATACCTCATATCTTTGTTGTGTATCTCTAAAAATTGTCTTGATAAGGCTGAACCAGGTCTGTCATTTTTTTATGTATCCTAAATGCTCTTGAATATGTTTCCTGACATCTCAACTTGTCATGCTTACATATTGTTTTAAATGTTCAACACATTCAATTAGATATATGACATATGTGGTAGAGCAGTTTATACACCCCTTAGTCTGAAGTCTCTGTCTTATATCACATCAGTAGAAATCCTTGCCCTCATTTACATAATCACATGCCTTACATCTTTGGCTTCCATATTTGTAAGCCCCATTGACATGTAACCAGGATCCAGCATGTCTACTGCTGGGCAATTGGCTGGGGGCAAGGATGTTCCCCAATGTGAGATTTTTTGAATATACACATTTAAATCCCTTTTCCACTCTTGTCTTTAACTGTCTATCGCCAAACAGATGAATAATCTGAGGAATATTGTGTTATGAAAGATAGGCCTCTATCATCACTCTTTCTTTTCCTAGGAAACAAAGTTTGTTGTCTACCATCAGTAAAAAAAAATTTGGCTAGATGATTTAGCATTCTTGGGGAATAACCTTTAGACGTAAACCTATTCTAAATGTTATTACTCTCATTATGATAATCATTGTCCTGACTGCAGATTCTCCTTGCTCTCATAAATTGACTTTTGGCTATTCCCTTAAATACATGAGTGGGATGAGCACTTCTATTATGTAGTATAGTGTTACCTGAAATGGGTTTTCTATATATATTAGAGTGTATCTTATTACCAATGGTATCTTCAACCAGGGTAATAGCCAAAAAGTGAATATATTCCTTTTTATATTCATGTGTAAAGTTCAGACCATTTTTCACTTTATTCAAATATTGAACAAATTGTGTTGCCCGAGTCTCAGTAGACGACCAAATAAAGACCAGGTTGTCTATAAAGCATCGGTAAAATATTATCTCTGATTGGAAGGGGTTATCAGGTGTGTACAAAAAGGTACGTTCAAGCCAGCCCATGAACAAATTTGCATTGGACGGGGCGAATTGCGCCCCCATGGCTGTACTCTGTTTCTGTAGATAAAACAATCCATCAAAGCAGAAATAGTTATGCTCCAATAAGAACAAGGTCACTTGTAAAAGGTAATGAATAATATGTTCTGTAATTTCTGAACTCATGGTTAGAATGTATTTTATGGCCTCCAACCCCATGTCATGGGGTATACTGGAGTACAAGGAGACTACATCAATGGTAAGCCAACTATATTCCTCAGACCATTCCATGTCTTCCAGTAGACCCAGGACATGTGTAGTATCCCTGATATAACTAGGTAAAGAGTGAACAATGGGCTGTAATATAATGTCTAACTATTCAGAGAGAGTCTCCAATAAAGAGTCTATCCCTGAAACTATTTTGACGTCCCTTCACATAAGTTAGACTATTATGAACTTTGGGCTGATGGTGGAAGATCGGGGTAATGGGATGATCAACATATAGAGTTTTAGCCATTTGTTTATCTAAAATACTCAGATATATAACATCATCCAGAATCTGGCCAAGTTCACACTGAAATTCTACTGCTGTATTACCATTGAGTATAGAATAAGTGCAGTAGTCATTTAATTGGTGTAATGCCTCTTCCACATACTGATCACTATTCATAACAACAACACTCCGTCCCTTATCAGACTGTTTTATGACAATAGATTTATTATCTTAAAGTGAATTAATCGCTTGATTTTCTGATTTAGAGAGTTTGTGTGGCGTATGTGTTTTGGTCTGATTTAGTATGTGTAGATCTTCCACAACCCTTTTATGAAATAGTTCCAAAGCCTTACCCCTGTTGTGCATGGGGTAAAAATTTAAACCAGGATTTAATCTAGGAAAATTCCTGGTTGAATATTCAACCTTACTAGCAGATTCTACTTCTAAAGTTTCCAATGCAACAATACTACAGGCCTCTTAGAAAGTATTTTGCATACAAAGAGAGAAGCGCTCTACCAGGAACGAACAACAGCTCAGTGGCTTGTTCTATGGCGATTTACCACCCGGAAGCAGCCTCTTTTAGACCAGTGTGCTTTTCACAGAAGAAAACTTTCCTGAAGTATATCAGTCTGATCCCGCCAAGTAAGGTCAGTCCAGCCCCGAAATACCAGGCAATTCTCCTCTGAACATGACAACCCCAGACGATCGTTTCGGCCTCCTATGGGCCTCGTCAGTGAGGTGCAGCCACATTCCTCTAAGCACACTGGGCAAGGAGTCCACGTCTGGTTTCCCCCATCACCCATAGGGAGACTTCCCCAGGGTCATAATAATTTGCATACAAAGAGAGAAGCGCTCTACCAGGAACGAACAACAGCTCAGTGGCTTGTTCTATGGCGATTTACCACCCGGAAGCAGCCTCTTTTAGACCAGTGTGCTTTTCACAGAAGAAAACTTTCCTGAAGTATATCAGTCTGATCCCGCCAAGTAAGGTCAGTCCAGCCCCGAAATACCAGGCAATTCTCCTCTGAACAAGGAACATGACAACCCCAGACGATCGTTTCGGCCTCCTATGGGCCTCGTCAGTGAGGTGCAGCCACATTCCTCTAAGCACACTGGGCAAGGAGTCCACATCTGGTTTCCCCCATCACCCATAGGGAGACTTCCCCAGGGTCATAATAATTTGCATACAAAGAGAGAAGCGCTCTACCAGGAGCGAACAACAGCTCAGTGGCTTGTTCTATGGCGATTTACCACCCGGAAGCAGCCTCTTTTAGACCAGTGTGCTTTTCACAGAAGAAAACTTTCCTGAAGTATATCAGTCTGATCCCGCCAAGTAAGGTCAGTCCAGCCCCGAAATACCAGGCAATTCTCCTCTGAACAAGGAACATGACAACCCCAGACGATCGTTTCGGCCTCCTATGGGCCTCGTCAGTGAGGTGCAGCCACATTCCTCTAAGCACACTGGGCAAGGAGTCCACGTCTGGTTTCCCCCATCACCCATAGGGAGACTTCCCCAGGGTCATAATAATTTGCATACAAAGAGAGAAGCGCTCTACCAGGAACGAACAACAGCTCAGTGGCTTGTTCTATGGCGATTTACCACCCGGAAGCAGCCTCTTTTAGACCAGTGTGCTTTTCACAGAAGAAAACTTTCCTGAAGTATATCAGTCTGATCCCGCCAAGTAAGGTCAGTCCAGCCCTGAAATACCAGGCAATTCTCCTCTGAACAAGGAACATGACAACCCCAGACGATCGTTTCGGCCTCCTATGGGCCTCGTCAGTGAGGTGCAGCCACATTCCTCTAAGCACACTGGGCAAGGAGTCCACGTCTGGTTTCCCCCATCACCCATAGGGAGACTTCCCCAGGGTCATAATAATTTGCATACAAAGAGAGAAGCGCTCTACCAGGAACGAACAACAGCTCAGTGGCTTGTTCTATGGCGATTTACCACCCGGAAGCAGCCTCTTTTAGACCAGTGTGCTTTTCACAGAAGAAAACTTTCCTGAAGTATATCAGTCTGATCCCGCCAAGTAAGGTCAGTCCAGCCCCGAAATACCAGGCAATTCTCCTCTGAACAAGGAACATGACAACCCCAGACGATCGTTTCGGCCTCCTATGGGCCTCGTCAGTGAGGTGCAGCCACATTCCTCTAAGCACACTGGGCAAGGAGTCCACGTCTGGTTTCCCCCATCACCCATAGGGAGACTTCCCCAGGGTCATAATAATTTGCATACAAAGAGAGAAGCGCTCTACCAGGAACGAACAACAGCTCAGTGGCTTGTTCTATGGCGATTTACCACCCGGAAGCAGCCTCTTTTAGACCAGTGTGCTTTTCACAGAAGAAAACTTTCCTGAAGTATATCAGTCTGATCCCGCCAAGTAAGGTCAGTCCAGCCCCGAAATACCAGGCAATTCTCCTCTGAACAAGGAACATGACAACCCCAGACGATCGTTTCGGCCTCCTATGGGCCTCGTCAGTGAGGTGCAGCCACATTCCTCTAAGCACACTGGGCAAGGAGTCCACGTCTGGTTTCCCCCATCACCCATAGGGAGACTTCCCCAGGGTCATAATAATTTGCATACAAAGAGAGAAGCGCTCTACCAGGAACGAACAACAGCTCAGTGGCTTGTTCTATGGCGATTTACCACCCGGAAGCAGCCTCTTTTAGACCAGTGTGCTTTTCACAGAAGAAAACTTTCCTGAAGTATATCAGTCTGATCCCGCCAAGTAAGGTCAGTCCAGCCCCGAAATACCAGGCAATTCTCCTCTGAACAAGGAACATGACAACCCCAGACGATCGTTTCGGCCTCCTATGGGCCTCGTCAGTGAGGTGCAGCCACATTCCTCTAAGCACACTGGGCAAGGAGTCCACGTCTGGTTTCCCCCATCACCCATAGGGAGACTTCCCCAGGGTCATAATAATTTGCATACAAAGAGAGAAGCGCTCTACCAGGAACGAACAACAGCTCAGTGGCTTGTTCTATGGCGATTTACCACCCGGAAGCAGCCTCTTTTAGACCAGTGTGCTTTTCACAGAAAGTAAGTGTACATCAGGAATCTTCATAGATTGCAAGGTGTCAGAGGATCTTGGCTGTTCATTATGATCAGGTAATGTATGAAAATGTTTATTAAGGATTATCTTCCTAACAAAATGATTAACATCGATAATGGTTTTGAAAAAGAAAAGAAACCTAAACCATAATCCAGAACTTTCTTTTCAGCCATAGAAAGAGTTTGGAAAGACAAATTAATCACACTGTTTTGTCCTGATGAGTGGGTTGGGTGTCACTCTTTTCTCCAGAGTTAGAGATATTAGGGGTATGTTGGACATGTATCAAGTCAGTAGTATGTGATATTTTATTTTGGGATGTAACTTGTTGAACCTTGGGTCTGGCCCCCAAACTGACCACACTTTTACTCTGTGGCAAAGTCTTAGATATACTGGACGCATTCACATTTTGTGGTGGGGGCACAGGATCTATATCATTAGGCACAAAATCAAAATCAGGTCCTGATCCCTCATCGCAGGATGTAGACGCTGCCTGCGAGGATAAAATCTCATCTGTGGTTTCTGGATCAGAAAAGGTAACCCTTTTTTTTTTTACTTATTCCTTCTCCTCCTAAAATGGGGAATGATTTGTAAATCTCTTGGTGTCTGGGCAGTCTGAGCATTATTTTTATTATTATTTTTATTAGCACTCTGTCGATTCTTAGAAAAATTCCTTTTAAACCTCCTATTTTTCTGCCAAATAAAAACCTGGCCATCGGGAGCCAACTGTTACACTGAGCGGTCGTGTATTGCAGGAGCTCCGCTCAGCTTTCAGCCCTTATAACCTAAAAATCGTTATAACCCTATACAAATCCCTACAAATATCCCTCTTTTCCCGACCTACGGATTAAGAACAGACCTGACTAACAAATAACGCAGTCTGAGCTCCTACCTAAGCAGAAGTTACTGAGCCGCCGACTGCACTGTGCCCACACACCGCGACACTGCTGTCACGGAACTCCTGGCTCTACAGACCGGCCTCAGCTGCTAGCTATTAGAAGCTTCTCACCCACGCCAGCTAGACATCGGACCTCCTCTCTCCCAGTGGGGGATACACGGAATACAACTCCTGAAGCGGGTAGCCGCAAAACAAGTCACCGGAAGACCGGGGGTTCCCCCATCCAAACCGCAGCCCAGACTACCGCCGCTTAATATAACAGGTGAGAAGCCGGCTTCATTTGTACATAACGCACCGGGGCTACCCCCTAGAGAATCAAACTAGACCCTTCATGCCACCAAGCACCTGACTCGAGGGATTACTACTACAGAGCAGGGCCATATTAGTGATCGCTCCCTTTCTTGTTCTGTTTTGGCGCGAACAGACGCCATTTTACCTGGCAGCAACCTGAAGGGCTAGAGAGGGATATAAAACCCTACACTCTCTTTCTAAGCCCCTGCTCATTTAGCTAGCACAGAGAAATTAAGGAACACTTCTCATCTCAACACACTAAATTACCCTAATTTGCAAGATCCTAATCTGTCAGAAGAGCTGTCCTGAAGGATAAGGAGTGATAACTCCATTACTTACAGTAAAACTGCACTAAAATCATTTCAACCTGCACTAACCCCATCACTCTTTCTGACACTGTCCCTGCTATCTTTCCCATCACTTGCACAGCTTTGAGGATAGCCTCCTACTGAGACTAAGGAGAAAGGAATACTAAACATTAATAAGAGTGAGGGGGGAAGTGGCAAGAGAGAAATTAGGTGGAAAAGAAGAGAGGGGCAGAAGAGGGAAGAAGGAGACAAAAAAAAAAAAAAAAAAAAAAAAAAAAAATATATATATATATAGGGAAGTGTAAAGACACCTGTACTCTGATAACAGACCTGAAATAACAGCTATCAGACACTCCTATCAGTGACAAATTTACTCTCCCCCTCCTTTCCAGTCGGATTTCATCGCGACTTAGCCTCAGATTTGATATTTCTGAAACTAACTTTCCCAGAAGGACAGCTGCCCCTCACAAGAACACGAAGCAAGCGCATATACTTAGTCGCACATTACTTGCATCTACTCCCCCCTCCTCCCCTTTCCCGCAGCTACAACTAGTTGCGGGTCATAACCACCTCTCCTTTTCCAGACTCGCCCAGAGGTGGCAACTCCCCTGGAGGGGGGTACTTTAGAAGACCCAATCTGCTAAGCTAACCTGATAAGAATCTCACCCTCAGAGAGCCCTTCACTAACAACTATACCACATTCCCACACCTGGGTAATATTCCTGGTACACGACTAAGGAGACTTTCACTACTTTCACTACAGTAACCCCAGAGAAAAATGCAGGGCTAGACCCTCAACCATGTGAGGTGCCAACTTAAACTCCCCCAGGTTACATCTCTAGAGCAGAGCACCCATCTCCTTCAGCCCAATTGTTCATCACTCTTTCTTTGTTTGAGGTTATACCTACACAGAATAACACATTGTTCAAAATGGCACAATCCGGTAAACGGAAACCGAAGCACCAGGAAATCCCTAAGAGGACCCTAACAGACCACTTCCACAGTAAACATACCTCTGACCCTGACCTCTCAGAGGAAGACTCGAGAGACTCTAACTTCTCACTACACAGACGCCCGAAAGACAACAATCTGACTAAAGATCAAACAGCACTTTCCCAGTCAACTTTTTTCGAGTCTATCAAGTCCCTGTCAGACAAAATGGACACCCACTATTCCTCCATTCGACAAGATCTACGCCAATCTGTCAGTGAGTTGAAGAGAGAGATCTCTACATTGGGAGAAAGAACCGAAACCCTGGAGAAAAAACATGAAGAGCTATCTGTAGACCACACCAACCTCCTTGCATATTCCCAGAGTTTAGCAGAGCAGATTTCAGACCTGGAAGTTAAAATGGCTGATCTGGAGGACAGGTCTCGTAGGAATAACTTGAGAATCAGAGGGATAGCAGAGGAAATACCATCAGCGGATCTTAACAGCTATCTACTAGATCTCTTTAAAAGCTTACTAGGTGTAATCCCTGCTTCAGATCTCATAATTGATAGGGCCCACAGAGCCTTACGCTCTCGTAATTCGCCATCCGACGCCCCAAGAGATGTAATCATAAGGCTCCACTACTATACAACAAAGGAGAAGATCCTCAGAGCATCTTTCATCAATAAACCTCTTAATGAGCCCTACCAGAATTTACAAATTTTCCCAGATCTGTCTCTCCATACTCTTGCAAAAAGGAGATCCTTTCAACAGATGACACAAACCCTGAGGCACCATAACATCAAATACAGATGGGGGTTTCCAGTAAAAATCTTCTTCAGGCATGATGAACAATCCTATACTATCTCAACCTTGGAACAAGGTCTAAAAGTCCTTCACAACTTGAGCCTGGCTCACCCTAGGGATATCAAGACAAG